>NW_010358070.1:175919-273402 GCF_000414095.1 Morus notabilis | reverse complement strand
TTTTGATAGAGCAGTGCTTATGTGGTTTTGCCATTTGTTGTGTCTCTCTGTTTTGTTTACTTTTCTGAAATCTTCTGTTCATTCCTTTATTTAGGAGGCAATAAAATTTCATGCTTGGCGCTATACACCTATGACTTTCTGTTAGCTGTTCTTTTTTTTCCCTTTTTCTTTTCTTCCTTTCTTTTTTATTTTTTATTTTTTTTTGCTCAGTGTTTATTTAGTAAGTTGCGTGTGATTTTTCTTGACCTTCTTGGTGCAGTACCACATATTAAAATTTTTGCTTGGCATTATTTGTGTTCAGAGTGGGAATGAAATAATTATAACAAATTGTGATACATAGCATTTTTTTGATGAAGTGTGCATTTTATGTGTTAGTTTGATGAAGTTGGTTCGGTTTAGTAGTGGGGTTCTGAAAAAAGTTGAAATTTGGGGAAATGAAGACTTTTAGCAGGTTAAAATTGTTTTTGGGAGTTCATCACTACAATGGCAACAGTGTAGACTGGGAACGGCAGGTGGAAAATACTACAGAGTATGTTGCCTAACCATTATTGATGCAGGTGACTCTGACATCATCAAGAACATGCCTAGTGAACATGGAGGATCCCATGATCTGCATCAGGTCTGAGATTTTGGTGAGTCCTTGCCTTTTTTTAATTTTTTTTTTTCTTGTTGGGAAGTGAGAAATAGCTTCCAATGTTTGAAAGGTTCAAGATTATGATATTGGAAGCTCCTTTTATGATTGTTCTATGGTGACTTTAAATTTTAACTTTTAGGATGTACCGTATCCCATTTTATGGATGACTTGAATTTTAATTTACTATTGTTCTTTATTAAAAAAAAAAATATGTGTGAAATACAGATGTAAAGGGAAAAAATAATAGTAGGATGGTCGTAGTTAGAAAACATCACAGATGCGCATTAACAGAAGTTCACTACTGTGCGGTCTTTGTTTGTTTCACTGTTTTGAAGGTGACACAGCGGTGGTGTTCAAGGAATTTGTTACTGGTTATGATGATGATTTGACGTGCAGATGTCCTTAAGCTTCTATGGTCGAGAGGCCCACTGTTTTCCTAGTAGCTGCAATTTTATGTTCAACCTTGCAAAGTGGCGGTGTAAGCTTCTTTTCCCCTCTGTTGCTTTCTTGTTTCTTTTTTTCTAGGGATGATGTACCTTAGGACTTTATTAGGCTCAGGTTTTTCCTTTTTTTTTTTCGGTGTGTTTTGATGTGCTGCTAGTTGGTTTTAGTTCTGTTGTTGTTTAGTGACATTTGTGAGTTTTGAATGAGATTGTTTTTAAAGAAAAAAGACCACTATATTTTTGAAGAAAACTAAACAAAGCTATATTTCTATAAATTTGATAAAAAAAAAATCCGCATTAAATTTAGAAGCAGAACATGCTCATCCCTCGACTAGTAACTTTAGAATATTAGAATGCAGAGTGTGTTTATTGTAGCTGCTCTCACGTTCTTACTAGTTAAAGGTTTTGTTTATCTATTTTGTTGTCTTCTGTGCTCTTTTTCCCCTCCCCTGAAGCATTAGTTTTTCATTCTCTATATTTTCTGCAGCTTTTTTCTCTTCTTTTTTGTTATTCGCTCTCTCTCCTTTTCGCTATTTAGAATCGCCATCAACTTGAATGATGAGGTTGACGTCTACGCTTTGGTGGCGAACTCTACTCTATTTCTTGATTCCATTTTTTTGGTGCGTGTTTTGTTCTTGAGAAAGTGTGGGAAAATCGAATGAAAGATTGGGTTGAAAGATTCTCCATACATTTTCCTACTTTGAAGCTTTTTTCTGAAGTGCAAATTTCTCCATTGGACCAAAATTACTGTGTACTTTTTCCCTATAAGTTCCTTCAACATGTTCTTTATTTGCTTATGGTGCCTTTTTTCTTCATAAATTTGGCGTTTGACTACATTTCGTGATTTCGCCATCAGACATCTTTTATATTGATTCTTGAGTTTATGATTCTTCAAGTTGCGTTCCCTTTTTCCGATTTTTAGTGTTGTATTAGATTTTTTTGGTATATTAGATTTTTAGATGCTTCAATTTCAGAGTTAGAACTGGTCTGCCATTGATTTTGGGCACACTATGTGGTGCCATTAAGACGACAACACTCGTTTTACGCCATAAGGCGCACATGTTTTATTTGCGTGTTTGTGTTCGATATATGTATTTTTGCTGTGCGTGTAATTTTTACTATGCATTGGGATGTGATTGAGGTGGTTTGAGAAGAATAGGAAGAAAACAAAGATGGATGTGTTTGGGAAAGGAGAGATATGATGGGAAAATTGGCTGGAGAAAACTTTCTGCTTTCCTTTGACTTTTTGTAATGTCGTTCTCAATTTGGCTCTACAAAGCTGTAATGATTCACTGCCTCTCTAGTTTTTTGGAGGTTGGGCTTCAAAACCATCTCATCGTTTGCTTAATTGGTCTTTCAATTTCACGTTCAAAATATACACCACCATGGGGCATGCCATTGCCTGCTTCCTATTTCCATATGATTATCGAGGGTCATGCCTGATTTGGATCATTGTCTCTCTCATTTTTTTTTTGTTTTTCCTTCGTTTCTTGTGAAATTGGTTTCTGTATAACAGAGTTAGGAGTGGTATTTAACTAGTGAAAGTATTATGAAGTGAATCCCTTTTCGGTATTCTGGTGTAATAAGAAACAAAAAGGCTCACTTTTCTTTTATTTCTCCCTTTTTCTTGTTCTTATCACTCAGTTTCAATCTAGGATGTATTTTTCTTTCATAACAGTTAAGGCATTTTAATTGCAAGAAAACATGGTTACAAAATTTCTTTTCTAAAAGCTACATCATTTATATATTGTGTGAAAGATTGCCTGCATTCGTTTCTACTGCAAAAACTGTAAAACCAAGTCTACAAACCTAAACTCCTCCATAAAAGCTGCTACTTTGTAATTGTCTCACAGGTTCACAAAGTTTGGTGCATTAGTTTCTCATAGACCAATTGAAGGCATGGCATTAGCTGATGCAAGGTTTATACAGAAAAGCGGTGCTTTCTTTAACTATTACAGGACAAGTCAATTGACATTCTTTATTCTATTTTACGATAAAATTCTCTTTAACTTTTGTCTTTTGTCACTTGCAATATATTTTTTATACGTTTTTCTCTTGAGATGTTTAATTCTTAGTTGTCATTGTGGGAAATAAAATGCAGATGTTGCTACAGGGAACTATCTTCAATTAATTATCCGAAGACTTTCTTTCTTGGTAGGAAGAGTCTTCAGCCATCTGGGAATATATGATGCATCAATTACAGAGAGTTTCAAAGGTCGTGAAAGACACTTGTTTTCAGTATGTTAAGTTGTTTGACTGTGATTACATTTTAAAGATTATATTGTTTGTCCTCGTTCTAGCTCTTTTGTTGTTTTTCGCATTACAAATTCCTAATGACAGTATTTATAATCAGTTTAAAAAAATGAATTCGAGAAAGTCAAAATTAATCTTTAAATAAACATTTTTAACAACTAAAAAAAAATGTCAAAACACTGCATTCAACTTTAGAGGTCAAAAAGCTGTATTCAACTTTAGCATTGAGGGTCACACGTGGGATGCACGTGGATTTCAACAGGTTTTTCATTAACTGTTTACTACCATTTCTTGTTTTCATTACGTATATTTGTTGATTATTGTCATTGGTTTTTGGTTTACCTGAATTTTGATTGTTCAATAAGATAAGATGATTTTTGTTGCAAATTTTTAACATTTTCTCTCTCTCCCCCTCTCTCCAACTGCTATTTTTAATATAGTTCCGAACTTTTATAAGCTGTTAATTGAAAGTTTTGTGGATATGATATGAGTTAGACAAGATTGTACCTTACTAAGCCCATCTTATTAGTTCTTCTGAGAGAGAGTGGATAATTTTGTTGCTCTTCGTATTTTAATTAAAAAATATGCCCGCAAATGTTTTGTTCTTGACGTGAAATTTCCTTTGTTTGTAGTAATATTTTTTAATCCAATGTATGCCATGTGTGCTTTAGGTGGGGTTGCGCATGATTAGTGAATGGCACTAGTTTTTTGTTCGAGGAGAAACTTGAGCAATTTTTGAATAGGTTAGGACCACAATTGCTTACTGCTGTAATATCTTGTAAAATCCTAACTTTTGAGCCTTTTGCACAGATGATTTGATTGTTTTTTTTAAAGGTATATGTCTTAGATATTACGTTATTTAGTTACTTGCTTGTTATGAACATTATATCTTAACGGTTGTTCTTGTTTTAAAATAGATGATTTTCTAGTAGTTCTTTCCGTAACCTCATATCATTAAAATCTATTATCCATATTCTATTACTCTTACATAGATTTGAGTTCCCTGTAGTTCCTATCTATAATTCTCAGTCACTGCATATTAGTTTTACAATGTTCTTTTATATTCATGTTGTGTAGTTGTTTACTATATGTGATAGTGATAAATTAAATTTTGTTGCCTTTGGAAGCAAGGTTTCCCTTTCTTTTATTAACTTTTTCATCCTAAAATGAAAGACAATTCTAATTTGCATGAGTCGTAGTTTTTGCCTTCAAGGCTAGTTTTTTTTCTCTATAATTGCTGTGTAGCTGATCTCATAATAATATCTTGAGAGGACGCATAGGTACTTCTTTTTATTTAATTTCTTAATGATCAAATTGGACGTGGAAATGGAGAAAGAAACATGAAAATTGCAAATGCCTTCCTTTTGTGGAGTTTCTTTGGCTACCGAGCAAGCAGGTTGAGAAAGTTTTGGCTTGCATAGTTAGAATCATGTGGCTGCCATTCTTTAAGCAAATTAGGCAACCTTACTTCCAAGGTATAATCAATCCCTTGTCTTCAATCCTCATAACTTATGTGAACAATCACTAAAAAAATAATAAATTATGTTATCAGGGAAGAAGTTCTTATTCAGCTTGTGTTAACAGTTATTGTTTCTGTTCTTCGGTTTATTACACACCGCTTGAATTGATTTGTTTTACTTAGTCAACTTCCCTATAATATGCTAGTAAGTTTTCGGTCGTGCCTCTATTGTAATTACTTGGATGATTGTCTAATTCTTTTTATTACCAGTTCTTGCATCCATTTTTTCTTCTTAAGGTATGCAGGTTGCTCAGTATGCTCCTCTAATTTCATATTATTTTTTTCAATCTCATCCGTCTTGGTGAAAAAGAGAAACTGTATTTGACTAAAAGATACTTGATGTTGAATTTTGGTGTAAATGTTTCTTTTTTTGAGATATAAGGTAGATCACGCTCCCAGTTTTTTTTGTTAATGAGCACACTGTCTATGAAAATGGAACCTTTTGTTAAATTTTCTCATAGCCTGACCGGGAATTGGTTTTCTTTCTTGCTTTTATTTTTTAGCATGACCGTAGCTTATGGTGCTTCTTTTTTAAATATATCAATTCTACTAATTATATTATTTATTTTCAACATCATAGCCATATCATGTTTAAAAATAAATTCATGTTTTTCCTTATAATTTGTTATAAATGAAAATAAAAATAACTAAAATCTATTTTTAAAAGTGAAATTCAAAAACTCAAATTATTCTTTCAATAAAAACTATTCAATAATCAAAAAACCCGAAACACTATATTTAACTCTCACAGCAAGACCCACAGGTGCGAAGCACGTGGCTGCAACTAGTCTCCATATATAAGTATATTAGAAATCACGGTTGGTTTATTGTAGCTCCCCTCACATTCTTACCGATGAAAGCTTTCGTCTTTGTTATTTGCCGTTTCTTTTTTTCCCTCACAACTGCTCTTTTTTCCCCTCCCCTGAAGCGTCAGTGTTCTGTTCTTTGCATTTTCATCAGCGTTTCTCTCTCTACTTTTGTGTTATTCTCTTCCTTGCCTTTTCTTTCTTCTTCTCTGTCCGCTTCTTGATTGTCCACTTGTCTCTCTATATTTTGATGGACAAGGAGCCTGTTATTTAGGGCTTTTGACGCTGTCTAGAAATTATTACATGAAGGTGAGATCTTTGCCATATATATATATATATATGTAGACATAACTCTCTCTCTCTTTCTAGTGTTTTTGATCAGATATGATATTTTTCTCTTGTATGCAGGTTGCTTCTCGTCCTTCAATTGGGTACGCTTCTTTTTTCTTCTTCTTTTCTTTTTCTTTTTTTTTTCACTTGGTTTTTTTTCACTTTTTCAACGTTAATGATGAGGTTTTTTTTTTTTTATTTATGTGTTGGTGTTGATTGTTTTTTTTTTTTTGGGCACTTTTTCATCCCGTTTTCAACGATCTTTCGAAATTTTCATTCATCCGTTAAAAGTTAATTGCAATGACTGGTTGAAAGTAATGATGGCACAATAATGTATAGTTGTTATGACTAAGGCCATCTGTACTTATAAAGACTCTTTTTTTGTTTTTTTTTGCTCGACTCCTTCGAATTTGATCGTGACTGGAAGATGATTGAAGCATTGGTTCTACAAAAACAGTTAGGTACTTTTTTTATCCTATATGTGTAGAGAAAAGTGCACCTCTATGATTAAATTTTGAAAGTTTCTTTTTAACTTCTCTCGATGAAGTCATGGTCCCTTATTGGACACTGACTATTATAGTATAACGTGTATTTAACTTGGAAATCTTGCGCTCCTATTAAAATCAAGGTCTTTGCCTAGTTATTTTATCAAAGAAAACTCAGCACTTGTGACTTAGTGCAGAGGGAAAGTCCCCATTGTTCTTTGTCTCCCAACTGGTGTGTGTCATGTGCAGAGAAAATTCAGAACGAGCAGATCATTTATTCATGCATTGCAAGATGGCTCGGAGTCTTTAGCAAAAAGTTTTTGGAGCAGTTAAACTGAAGTGGTGCTTTCTAGCCCAAAGTTGTGCTATTCTGGTGGAGGTTTTTGGGGTTTCAGAAGAGGGAAGAAGGCTCAAACCATAGGGAGAGCAATGCTTTTAGCTGCTCTTTGGGTAACGTGGAATGAGAGAAATCATTGAATTTTTGAGGAGAGTGAGATGGTTGTTGAAAACTTATTTGAAGACTTATTTGCTTCTCTACGGGCTGCAACTGATGCCATTGTCTCTATAATATTAGGTGGGAGGACATTCTGAGTTGAGATGCTGGTGGTGTTGTTATGTAATCTTGTTTTTTAATTTTTTTTGGTTTTCTTTTTGCCTTTTGGATGGATCTGTCGTCCATCTTTAATCTTTTCTGTACCCTTTGCTCTGTGTTTGTTTTTTAATAAAATTTTCACTTGTTTCTTATCAAAAAAACATGTATTTGCAATACTTGTATTTGTTGAATCCATAACCTAATAGCTACATGAAAATCTTGTGCCTGCTTCTGTTTAACATTATCTTGGTTTTTGAGGTTTTAGTTTTTGCTATGTTTTTACTACTTTTGTGTACTTCGACAGAGACAGATACGTAGCCATACATACAAGTGGTTTTTAAATGTTCAAGAGAGTGGGACCAATGAACAAGTACCTCCCCCTTGGGCATTTTTGTTTCATCCTTCGCTACAGAATGATTTTTTTTTTTTTTTTTTCCTTTTTTAGGTCATTTATTTCTAATTGACAATGTTCATTTTATTCAACTTTGTAGATCACTACAATACGAAACACGAGAAGTGAAAAGGTAAAAAGCCGGCGAGATTCACAGGAAGAGGAAAGCTGAGGAGTAACAGAGGAAAGTTGTGCCTTGATAGGAAGTAAGAGAGCAAAAGGGGACAAATAATTGATGCAAAATTTTGAACAGTAGATGTGAGGTTTCTCTTGGCTCTTTTCAACTGTTTCTTATTTTTGGTTTTCTCCCATGACTTCTCTTCCTCATTTCTTTTCGCATTCTGATGGGATAAGGACAGTGCCTTAAACAAACTGGAAGCATTGGCCTTCAAGTTGGTTGGAATTGACAATCCGTGAATTGTCAAAGTACTAAACAACAAGAAATGAAAAAAAAAAGGAAAAAAACAATTAAAAGAGTTCGTCAATTTCTTTTAAAGGTGTTCATCGAATAGAAACTTATGATGTGGAGGTGAGATCTTTGCCCAAAAAAGAATAAAAGAAAAACTCTATGTGTCTCTCTTTTTGTTATATACTATTATTTGCTTATGTTTTTCAATATTACTGATATTTTTAGCTCCAACATTAGCATTGGCGTTTGACTACTGTTACCACTGATTCTAGCTCTAATGTTGGTTTTACCTCTGAAATTGACTATCTTCGTAACTTTGTGAGTGGTATTAGATCAATTAAACTATTACAAGTGTTGGTGTTGCAGATAGGGGCATTTTAAAAGCAGAGATATGATCCCTTGGATTCACCCAATTTATGTTGTAATTCTTACTTGTTTTATATACAAGAAAGATAATATTTTAATTAATATTTGCTATTAAAATCTTCTTAGATACTCCTTACGGCTATGACTATTGTGATCGTACTAGAAATGTTGTTTTTAAGGAAATTGTGGCATTGGCAGACTAAAAAAAGGTAGTTAACTATTCCTTTCTTTTGCTCACTATAACTACTGCAAGATCATCAATATTATTAAACATTTTTTATGCTCCATATTGATTTATTGCAGATACAATCTTATTGGAGTCTTACAGTGTTATTCACAAAAGATATCAATATAAATAACCAACCTCCTTAGCTAAGGTATCTAAATTATTTAATTTCTACTTTTTTTTTTGTACTCATTAAGTCTTTAAATTAAATTTTATTATTTCTCCTTAAAATTTTATTCAGATTGGATTAAATTTACCTTAAATGGTTCTTTCTTTTATCAGCTAAATAGTGACTGAAACTATTAGGAGTATTTTCTAATTCTGGTGATATGCTATTGGATATTGTCATGGTTTATATTTTAAGGTAATTTCTTCTGCTTAAAACTACTGGGAGTTTTCATAATATATGTAGAAGCGCATGTTTTAGTGTCAAATACGAGCACTGTAATATGGCCATTGTTTATAGGTCCAAGAATCTGTTAGGTAATTGATTAGCTCTAGCTTCTGTTTCAATAAGATTTGGAAGCTGGATCTTTTTGGTGTATTCACTCAATTGGTATTTTCCTTAATTATTTCGTATTTATTTCTCTTTTGGGTATGGGGTGCTAGATGTTTTCGTTGGTTTTCTATGTGTGATAGGATTGGATCATTTGAACAAGAAATTATGAAAACCGCTATTGCTGAATTGCATTTTTTGTTCAATGTGAACTGTTTACATGAAAGTATGGAGAATTAATTGGTTTTTATGGAGCAGTGCTTATGTGGTTTTGCCATTTGTTGTGTCTCTCTGTTTTGCTTACTTTTATAAAATCTTCTGTTCATTCCTTTATTTAGGAGAATAAAATTTCATGCTTGGCACTATAGACCTATGATTTTCTGTTATTTATTTTTTTCCCTTTTCTTTTCTTCCTTTTCTTTTTTATTTTTTGTTGTTGCCTGCTCAGGGGTTTATTTAGTTACTTGCGTGCGATTTTTCTTGACCTTCTTGGTACAATACTATAGATTAAAATTTTTTCTTGGCATTATTTGTGTCAGAGTGGGAATTAAATAATTATAACAAATCGTGATACATAGCATTTTTTATTAAGTGTGCATTTTATGTGTTAGTTTGATGAAGTTGATTCGGTTTAGTAGTGGGGGTTCTACAAGTTGTTGAAATTTAAGGAAATGAAGACTTTTAGCATGTTAAAATTGTTTTTGGGAGTTTATCACTACAATGGCAACAATGTAGACTTGGGAACAGCATGTGGAAAATACTACAGAGTATGCTGCCTTAGCATTATTGATCCAGGTGACTCTGATATTATTAAAAGCATGCCTAGTGAACATTGAGTATCCCATGATCTGCATAAGGTCTTAGATTTTGGTCAGTCCTTGCCTCTCTTTCTTTTTTTTTTTTTTTTCTGTTGGGAAGTGAAGTAAGCTTCCAATGTTTGAAAGGTTCAAGATTTTGATATTGGAAGCTCCTTTTATGTTGCTTCTTGATTGTTCTATGGTGACTTTAACTTTTAACTTTTAGGATGTACCGTATCCCATTTTGTGGACGACTTGAATTTTAATTTTATTGTTGTTCTCTATTAAAAAAAAACACGTGCAAAATTCAGATGTAAAGGGAAAAAATAATAGTAGGATGGTCATAGTTAGAAAACATCACAGATGCGCATTAACAAAAGTTCACTACTGTGTGGTCTTTGTTTGTTTCACTGTTTTGAAGGTGACAAAGCAGCGGTGTTCAAGGAATTTGTTACTGGTTATGATGATGATTTGACATGCAGATGTGCTTAAGCTTTTGTGGTCGAGAGGCCCACTGTTTTCCTAGTAGCTGCGATTTTTTGTTCAACCTTGCAAAGTGGCAGTTTAACCTTCTTTTCCCCTATGTTGCTTTCTTGTTTCTTTTTTTCAAGGGATGATGTACCTTGCTCAGGTTTTTCCCTTTTTTTTTTGGTGTGTTTTGATGGGCTGGTAGTTGGTTTTAGTTCTGTTGTCATTTAGTGACATTTGTGCTTTTTGAATGAGATATTTTTTAAAGAAAAAAGACCACTATATTTCTGAAGAAAACTAAACAAAGTTATATTTCTATAAATTTGATAAAAAAAATCTGCATTAAATTTAGAAGCAGAACACGCTCATCCCTCAACTAGTAACTTTAGAATTGCCATCAACTTGATTGATGAGGTCGACGTCTATGTTTTGGTGGCGAACTCTACTCTATTTCTTGATTCCATTTTTTTGGTGCGTGTTTTGTTCTTGAGAAAGTGTGGGAAAATCGAATGAAAGATTGGGTTGAAAGATTCTCCATACATTTTCGTTTGCTCATCTTAGTTGGTTGAGTGAATTTTAAAGGTAATAATTATTGGCTCTGTTCATTTGATTTTTATTTTTTTTATTGCTTTTGTTTCTTAGTTGACTGATCTCTCTTTGATTGTGTTTTCTCAAAGTCATGATTCATGATCATTTTTCAGTGTTTGTTTGTTTGTTTTTTTTTTTTTTTTTTTTTTTTTCCGTTTGGACTAACAATTTCCTACTTTGAAGCTTTTTTCTGAAGCGTTAATTTCTTCATTGGACCAACACTACTGTTGTACTTTTTCCCTATAAGTACATGTTTATTATTTGCTTATGGTGCCTTTTTTCTTCATAAATTTGGCGTTTGACTACATTTCTTGATTTCGCCATCAGACATCTTTTATATTGATTCTTGAATTTATGATTCATCAAGTTGCGTTCCCTTTTTCTGATTTTTAGTGTTGTATGACTTTTTTTTTTCTTTTTTGGTATATTAGATTTTTAGATGCTTCAATTTCAGAGTTAGAACTGGTCTGCCATTGATTTTGGGCACACTCAAGACGACAATACTCGTTTTACCCTATAAGGTGCACATGTTCGTGTTTTTGTTTGTGTTCGATATATGTAATTTGGCTGGGCGTGTAATTTCTACTATGCATTGAGATGTGATTGAGGTGGTTTGAAAAGAATGGGAAGAAAATAGAGTTGGTTGTGTTTGGGAAAGGAGAGATATGATGGGAAAATTGGATGGAGAAAACTTTCTGCTTTCCTTTGACTTTTTATAATGTCGTTCTCAATTTGGCTCTACAAAGCTATAATGATGCACTGCCTCGCTAGTTTTTTGGAGGTTGGGCTTCAAAACCATCTCATTGTTTGCTTAATTGGTCTTTCAATTTCACGTTCAAAATATACACCACCATGGGGCATGCCATTGCCTGCTTCCTATTTCCATATGATTGTCGAGGGTCCTGCCTGATTTGAATCATACAAGTCCGTGATTAGTGTCCGGGTGTGCTGATATAGCTGAGCTTCTCTCCGACAACAAATTTGATGTACGACACACTTACTATCCTGACAGCAGGCCGAGCGCATTGCCTACAGGCTTGTCACCGAACATGGCTGCTCGGTGACTTCACATCACGATAAACAATCTACACAGCAAATCAATCCCAACCGTGGATGGATACTGCAGGCTCCCATTGATGTGCGGCACTTGTCACAACGTCAGACATAGCCGTACACGCGTAAAGTGATATGAAGTAAATTTTATATTTCTCACATCACATGTAATGATCTCAAAATTTCCGTATGGGTAATTTTTAATCTCGAAAATTACTTATATATTCACTATCTTTTAAAACAATGCTGTAGGCATAATATTAGAACATTTGCGGCAATGTTCGGGCCAAAAAGTATGTCACTTATTGGAACGGGAATTTTGCTGGTAGTTCTCCAGTCCTGTTTTTTTTTTTTTAAGCCTTTATTCGTCAGTTTAGGCCAATGTGGAGATTTGTTAATTATGTCTTCAACAAATTATTGGTAAGAGATAACTATACTATTGGTAATCGGATAGGGGACTGCAGCTTCTACTGGGTTACTTACTGTGTTGTACAGCTGGCAATATTTTAGTGACTTCTATGTTATATAAAAATGGCTCAGAGAGTTAATTATATGTAGAGTTACAGAAATAGTAGTCTGAGAGATTGAATTCTTGAACGGGCAAGAATTCTGGGTTTGTAAAGAACTTTTATGGTAAGTGTTTGTTTCTTGAAGAAAGTGGAAGAAACTAAGAGACATTCTGTAATTGAGAGGTTCTTGAGAGACTTGAGAGATTTCTGTATCTTGAGGGTGTAATTGATTCTGATAGTGGATTGGACTGGAGGATAAAACCTCAAACTTGGATGTAGGATTACTGGAATCCGAACTAAGTATAAATCGCTTTTGTCTCGCGCTCTGTTTTTCTTTCTTTTGTTCTTGATTGGTTTTCTCATCTGTGAGATTGTGTCGAGTTTCTGGGTTGATTTTGAAGTTTCAAACTGAGTTGTTCCTTAACAAACGGACCGTTATAAGAACTACAATATAAAAAGGATCTATATTGTGTCATTTAGCATTATTATCTATTAAACCCAAACCAGTCCATGAAACCTACTAACATAACATCACCGGTGATGTTGTGGGCATGTTCTAGTTTAAGTTGGGTGGGTCATTGAAAGTTTTGCACACTTTCTTTTTTTTTCCCCCCCTCTTTTTTTTTTTTTTTTTTTTTTTTTTTTTTTTAAATTTAAGAGTGAGGGAATTTAAACTCTGCACCGTAAATTGAAACCTGATATGAAATTAACGTTAGACCATGTCTCCAGACACTTTCCTTTTAGGATGTTCTTATTTTTTTTCTTGATATTTTAGGGGACGTTTGGAAGGGAGTTTCGGCCCCTGATTCGAATCATGGTTCATTGTTCGCTACAGTATTTTCTCTCATAAAAAATACATGTAAATCAAAAATAATTTTAATTTTATGATTCTAATCCATAAACCAAACATCTCCTTATTTATTTATTTATAATTCAGAGTAGGGGATTTGAACTAATTTTAAGATTGTAGCTGTATGCACAAGAAAATGAAAATGCAGCAAAAAACTCACAAGTGAAGAACACCAAAATTTAGGTTGTCCCCTATAGTAGCTTATAAGGTTTTTTTTTTTTTTTAAATAGAAATTTATCTTTCCTATTTTTCCTTTTTTCTTTTAATTTTTTTAGTGGCGGTTACAAAAGTGATCCTCGAAGTATAGGCTCATTCCCAGATCGTCCCCGTCGCTCTACATTTATTGTACATAAAACCCTATCTGATCAATGTATCATGCATGTCAAAGTTTAAATGAAATGAGGAAAAATAAAAACAAGGGGGAATAGTATGAACTCTAAACTAGGGCTGTACACTGAAAGAGCCATGGATCTTCTCACATCTCAATGAACTCAAATCGTGCAAGAATCAAAAAAATGAGGAGGAATATAAATAGAAAATTTATGTCAAATTCTTTTTCAGATGTTAGCCTATTTTTTTAACACGTGTTAAATAAACTTTCTCAAACAAATCAACTTAAAAATAAGTCACTTTTTTCCTAATATAAGAAGAGTGTCATCCCTCCTTAATCCCTTCCCACGTTTACAACTTTTCTTCCAATTCCCACTCTACTTTTCGTCCCTCAATATTTACACGATTGCCATTGTGTATTGGCTCTGTGCTTTACTTATTGCAATTTCAAGTAAAAAGAGAGTGAAAAGAGGAAAAACCTTCGTATTTGATAAAAAGGAAAAAAAGAAAAAAGAAGAAGAAGAAGACATGAAACGTATTGTTTCAATATTGGAAGAACTTTGTATTGTAATTTTCTTGACGAAAAGAGCCCTCTGCACGAAGAGGTGTTATTAACGTGGGGATTCGATTATTCAAAAAAAAAAAATGTGGGGATTGGAGTAGGGATGGCACTCTTCTAATATATTTAAAAAAAAAAGCTTATTATTAAGTTGATTTGGTAGAGAAAATTGTTATGATACATGTCAAAACAATAGGTTAGAATTTGAAAAGAAGTCTGATATAAAGCACGCATTTAGCATTTCTCAAAAATGAAAAATGCAACTAGAAACTTTTAGAGTTAGTTAGTTAGATTCATTAGTCTGTTAGAAGCTTACTCACCAAGTTGTTAATTTGTTAGAAGCTTACTCAGCAAGTTGTTAATTACTTTGTATATAAAGCTGAGACTGTGTAACTTAATTGGTTAATTGAATGAGAAGTTTCATTTTTCCATTCTATCATTCTTCCGCAATATGGTATTAGAGCGTGTTCTTCCGCTACCCAAATTCTCGTGATTTTTTTTTCTATTCTCGATTTCCTTTGATTTCTTGTTCATACGAGTGCTTCCATGGATTCTTCAGCGTTACCTTCTTCCGGTTCCTCCAATTCGTCACAAGGCAGATCCGCCATTGAGGATCCGATGAATCCTCTTTTTCTCCATTATTCTGATAGCCCAGGGCTTGTACTGGTTTCGCAGCAGCTTACAGGGGACAACTACACTTCTTGGAGTCGGGCGATGATGATAGCTCTATCCGTGAAAAACAAACTCGGCTTCATCGATGGATCTATTCTGCGCCCAGACGGTAAGGATGCAAACCTTCTAAATTCCTGGATCCGGAACAATAACATAGTTATTTCTTGGATTCTTAATTCCGTTTCCAAAGAAATTTCTGCTAGTGTGTTGTTTTCGGATTCTGCCCTAGAGATTTGGATTGATCTTCAAGATCGTTTTCAACAAAGTAATGGCCCTAGAATTTTTCAATTGCGCCGCGAATTAGTGAATCATGTTCAGAATCAGCAATCTATTGGTGTGTATTTCACGAAGTTGAAGGCGCTGTGGGAAGAACTGAGCAATTTCAGACCTTCCTGTTCTTGTGGAAAGTGCTCTTGCGGAGGAGTCAAGGAATTGAATCAATTCTATCAGGCAGAATATGTTATGTCCTTTCTTATGGGATTAAACAATAGCTTTGCTCAAGTTAGAGGACAACTTCTTCTTCTTGATCCATTGCCTCCGATCAACAAAGTGTTTGCTCTTCTTTCTCAAGAAGAACGCCAACGCACTGTCGTTTCTCACAACAGTTCCGGATTGGATTCTGCTTCCAGCTTGGCTTTTGCAACCAATCATGATAGTTCTAAACGAGCTAGTTCTACTAACTCTGCATTTCAGAATTATGGAAATAATAGGGGACAACGAAATGAGAGGCCTCTTAGGTACAAACCTCAGGGGGAGCTTTCTGCTTCTCTTGGCAAACGAGTTTGCAGGCTGCACAAATCAATATATGGCCTGAAATAAGCTTCTCGCCAATGGTACTCCAAGTTTTCGCATTCTTTAATTCAATTTGGTTTTCAACAGTCCAAGTCCGATTATTCTTTGTTCACTAAAGGTACCGGTTCTTCCTTTGTTGCTCTGTTGGTATAGGTGGATGACATTGTTCTCACAGGGCCTTCTTTGGACACAATTAATTCCGTCAAGACCTTCTTACATGGTTCTTTCAAGTTGAAGGATTTAGGACCATTGAAGTACTTTCTTGGCATTGAAATTGCTCGTTCCTCACGTGGGATAGTCCTCTCTCAGCGGCAGTATACTTTACAGCTTCTGGAGGACACTGGTTTTTTGGCCTCTAAACCTGCCTCCCTGCCTATGGATCCTAGACTTTCACTCACTGCAACTTCTGGCGAGCTTCTACAGGATGCTTCTCACTTTAGACGCCTCATTGGTCGTCTCCTTTATGTCACCCTCTCTCGGCCTGACATCACCTTTGCAGTGCACAAGTTGAGTCAGTTTCTGTCACAGCCTCGCGTTCCTCATCTACAGGCTGCACATCAACTTCTTCGTTATCTCAAGACAGCCCCTGGTCAAGGTTTATTTTTTTCCTCCACTTCTTCTTTGCAGCTTCGTGCTTTTTCCGATGCTGATTGGGCCTCTTGTGCTGACACCAGAAAATCTGTTTCTGGTTTTTGTATATTTCTCGGTGATTCTCTGGTTTCATGGAAGGCGAAGAAGCAGTCCACCATATCTCGGTCTTCTGCTGAGGCCGAATACAGGGCCCTGGCTGTCACTACTAGTGAACTTGTTTGGATTCAACAGTTGTTGAAGGATTTTTCTGTTACACTTGATGGTCCTGTTCTTCTTTTTTGTGATAATCAGGCTGCTTTACATATAGCCTCTAATCCCATCTTCCATGAACGTACCAAACACATCGAAATTGACTGCCACTTTGTTCGTGATAAAGTCTCTGCTGGTTTTCTCAAACTCATGTCCATCAGCTCCAAGCATCAATTGGCAGATATGTTCACCAAAGCTTTGCCTTCAACATTATTGTTTCCTTTGTTGTCCAAGATGGCTGTTAAAGACATTCACAGTCCATCTTGAGGGGGAGTTTTAGAGTTAGTTAGTTAGATTCATTAGTCTGTTAGAAGCTTACTCAGCAAGTTGTTAATTTGTTAGAAGCTTACTCAGCAAGTTGTTAATTACTTTGTATATAAAGCTGAGACTGTGTAACTTAATTGATTAATTGAATGAGAAGTTTCATTTTTCCATTCTATCATTCTTCCGCAATAAAAACCTCACAAGTGAAAAACCGGAATTTTATAGACACTCGATAACAAATAAGAAAAAAGAATAGATCCATGAACTAAACTACACCTGAAGGTGGAGTTAAGTGCAGACTTACTAGGTTGTGCTCATATAGTAGCTTGCAAGTTTTTATTTTTTATTTTTATTTAATAAAAAATGTTTTTTTTTTCTTTCTTTAAAGTTTTTAAGGGGTTATTTCAGAAGTGGTCCCCCAAAGTATAGGCTCATTCCCAAGTTACCGCTGGGTTAGTGTGATTTTGATATAATCTTTTTGG
Source organism: Morus notabilis (assembly GCF_000414095.1). Classification (NCBI taxonomy): domain Eukaryota; kingdom Viridiplantae; phylum Streptophyta; class Magnoliopsida; order Rosales; family Moraceae; genus Morus; species Morus notabilis. The sequence continues at coordinate 256,248 of NW_010358070.1, read as the reverse complement.
GTCATTTTCTGAAGAAACTAAAAGAAAAAAGAGTCGTATTGAAAGGGGATTTGGGATAAATGACCCTTTCTAGGGCTTCTTTTTAGTACGTGGTGAAGTTTTGTTAAATTAGAAAAATAATCATTTATTTGATTAATTTTAGTTTATTGATAATTAACTAGGTGGTTTATCATTAATTAATTAATAATCAACAAATTAGCAGTTTGTCAATGATAAATCTTTGATAAATTAATGATAAATTGATTTATCACTTATTGACTATTATTTATCACTAATTAATTACCGTAAAAAAGGGCGTTAAAAAAAGCTCGGTCCTTTATCTAAAAAAATAATCATAAAAATATTTTGGTCATTTACTAAAAAAAAGTGCTTAAAAAAGATCATTTGCCCAATGTTCTTTGGTTACCTGCGGGATATGATTGCTTTTATAACGAAAAAGGCTTGTAATTAATTTATAAAGAAGATTTAGACTGTAAATAATCTTTTCATGTTGTTAAAAAAAAATTATACTTTCACCAATTTATTTCAGATTTATCTAAGTACTAGTTAATCATGAAGTTTCATTGCTTACAAAGAAAATTAGTTTAGTGCAGCACTAATTCTACTTGGCGAAAGAAAACCAGATAATTAAACACGCATAAAATTTATTGAGTATCGCATATATATATATATGTGTGTGTGTGTGTGTGTGTGTGGAGGAAATTAGCTCTCTCTTTTATATTGGAAAACTCAACTCAGTTTCAATCATTATAATTATTTCTTCTCTTCGTTAAACGCTTTTCTGTCTTCTCCTTCCTTTCGAAAAATCTTTTTTTGCGAACTTGGATCGTCTTCAGCAATGGAGATCAGGCCTTGGAATCCTCTTTCAAGAGGCATTAGATTTTTCCCTACTGAAGTTGAACTGGTCCATTACTATTTGGCTAACAAAGCCACGAACAAGCCTTTTCAAGATCCCACCAACAGATTCCAAGAAGTCGAGCTTTACAACTACACCCCTCACCAACTCAATGGTAATTCGTACATTCGATCAATCTCTTTTTTCGTTTCTCTGCCTTTTTCGGTTTTCTTTTTCTTTTTCTTAATTTGTTATAATCTGATTGCGAATATACGCATTTTTCGATGTCGTTTCGGTTGGTTTCTTTCTCTCTTCAATCCATGATCTGCATGAAAATATAGCTTGTTGTGTTGTTTCTTTTCTGGTTTTTACGTTAGTTTGGTCAGATCTGTCTTCCATTGACGATATGAAAATAGTTTCTTGGTTGTACATTTCTTTTTATAACCTATATATGTATATATAGTTCTTGAATCTTGGTGATCAACGACAGTACTAGTCAAGATGAAGAACAATATTCTGTCCCTTTTTTTTTCCAGTTTCTATGTACTTTTGGTTTAATTTCTTTTTCACTTTTATAAGTTAATCAATAATATTATATCGTTGATCATCAAATTAACATTGACGAAGTGGCTCTTCTAGTTTGTCTTCTGTGTTGTCTTTGTTGTTGTTGTTGTTGTTTTTTTCCCCCCCTCTTCTTTGATTCGTTATATATATATATATATATATATATATATATCTTTTTCTCTTTTTCCTTTCATTCCCCTCCGTTTAAAAACATAACATGAAATCGGTAGTTCTGTCAAATATACAATGAAGGGTTTTCTTCTAATTTGTACTTTTCAATACGTACTAACAGAGAGATATGGAGGACTACATAAAGAAGCAGAAATGTATTTCTTCGTTAAGAAAGTGTTGAAGCATCGAAAAGGAAAACGTCTTGAACGTAGAATAACTAATAATAGTGGATATTGGAGATCTACTACTTCAGAGATAGACATAAAACTCGCCGGAAATTTAGTTGGACATAGGAAGATCTTAGTTTACTACAGCAGAGACGAAGGAAAGACCAACTGGCTCATGTATGAATATAGATTGCCTGATAATAATATGGTGCAGGTATGTATACGACAAATCGTAAACTAAACTTTGATATGATCACCAAATTTTGATATTTCGTCATTTGATTTGTAGTGGTGATTAATTTTTTTGTGATTTTCTACTGCAGGGTGATGATTGGCTGCTTTGCCAGGTGTATCTAAATGAAATGGAGGAAACTAAGTATAAGACTCAGCTTAACTTAGCCTTGAAGTCTGCAGCTATGATCAACTTTCTGACAAAGACAGCAAACAAGCAGGGCAATCCACGGTTGTCATCAGCTCCAACCATGAAATCAAAACAGCTAGATTCCGATCGAATTGTTCCTTCTCATCTCGGGTCTATTTCCACTGATTTGCTGTTTAAGAAGGCTAAATCTGCTCCATTGTAGATTTTCCTTCAAATAAACTTAAGATGGTTTTATTGTTTTCTATTTGATAGTCTCTTTGTTTAGTGCCTTATGTGTGTTGGGCAGAATTTCTTTGCATGAAATATTTTATGTTTTAATCTGGAAACTTTGGGTTGAGAATTGGTTATTAAACTATAGTACTACTGATGCATCACATTCTCTCCTGTTAACTAAGGTTGGATATTGAGTTATCTTGTGTACTAAACTTAGCCAGTGAAAGAACATACACAGATTTATATATGTTTTTGTTTGTGTTTCTGACTTTTTCAATGAGCAAAATCTATAAACTTATAGTATGTTATCACAATTTCTTTCCATGATTTTCATAATTCTGAGAAGCCAGATACAAGGAGAGAATTAGTTCTCTGAGCTCTTTATACTAGTAAGCTAACTTATTCATAGAACTCATCTTATTGTTAGTCTCTCAAGAAATTTAACCCTAATTTATTATATAGGAAAGATGAAATTAATCAAGCAAGAAGCATGGATTTTTGTTAAGAACAAAAAGGTGTGGACCATCTCTTCAATTCATGATGAATCAGAATTAAGAAAGTCTCATCTAATTTGAAGTTAAAATTTTGGTGAGCAATGACAAATTATTGAGTTTATTTCATCACCATAAGTTAAGTACCAAAGCAACCAAATCTGATGTACATGGTCACTTTAAAATTTTCCCTTCTTTTCTTTCCTTTCCTATTCTTTTTTTTTTTTTTTTTTTTTTTTTTTTTTTTTTTTTCAGCAATTGGTAATAAAGTACAATAGTGCAATAATGGATATGTGCATATCATCATTACTCATATTCTAATTAGATTTCTTGATATCTGTCCGAAACATGTTTGGATATGCATGAATAAGCATGTCATCATAATCCAGATCATAATATTTTGTTCAAGAAATAGATACGGTTTGAATAAACTAATTAATTCTGTATTGCAAAATGTCACAATGAAGAATGCTTTGTTATTGTTGTTTGGCAAGTGTTTTGAGTCGTAAAAGCCCAAGTCTTGTGGAAAGTGGGAAACGTGGATGTCTACCATAAAACAATGTCCACTTTCTCCACTGGACACAGAACATGTAATAAAAAAAAAAAATTCCTTGAGATATTTTTACAGTTGCCCTTTCTTTTATTCTTTCATTATTACTTGTTTAAAGTAATAACACTCTCATATGTAGATCACTTTCTATTTCTATCAACTTGGTTTTGCAGTTTGCTTGTTCTAAACACCAAACTGTGGAAAGGTTTTTAAAGTTTTTTTTATTATTATTTATTCTCATGACGACCTTTCCTTTTGCCAAATAACGATTAAAATTTTGCAATTGGTTCTCTGTTATAATAATATAAACCAGTTTGGTGGTTCTGTCATATACACCAATGATACAAACATTGTATGTCACCTTTTTACTTTTTTCTTTTTTGTTTTGTTTTGTTTTGTTTTTTTTTTTTTTTTGAGTGTTGTTAGGGGTAACCCTTCAGAAACTGCAGGGTTATTAACCTTCTCTTTTGGGCCTCTCTCAACAAAGTGTCCTAAAAATTATCATATGTTTCATGTTTCATAAGCAGTGATCATAGATAACAGCATGTTCAGCTTCGCTTCTAATATTTGAATTAATTAAACTTCAAAAAAAAAAAAATACAATATGCCTTAGATTTCACTTTAGATTCATGTTGCTTTGAAAGTTTAATTCAAGTTTTCAAGAAAAAAAATCCGGCCCAAAAAGAATTTGCAGTTGTCAGTTGAATTGTCTTATAATTTGTGGAGCAAATAAGAGCTTTCTAAATCCTAAATTGCCAAACCACATTTTATTAATGGATACTAGATAAGATTAACACCAACATAAAGAGAATAAATAAATCATATAAGACACCAGATATGATACAGAAATTAAACTTGCTCAAAAGCCCTTTTACTCATGTAGAACAACTTATATAAACTCCAGGTAAACCATTTTCTTTCCACCATTTTTTTTAGTCATATCACTACAATATTTCACCTACTAATTTAGTACTACTCTTACGCAATTCCACCTTCTTAATCAACTTAATTGAGTGAACAAGAAGCATTACAAAATGCCCACAAAACATTATACCAAATTAAACACAAAACTCTAGCACCAGATAACTAACTATAGATGAAGTAGTAGTAATTAACAGTCAGCACATCTCCCAAACTGGGGCTTCGGAGTGTGGCGGTTATTCGCCCCTGAACCCGGGTAGTCATGGAGCTCCACATCCATCCTTTCAGCAACAGTTTTCTCCTCCAAGATCTTCTCTGTGGTTACCTATTTGGTTTCAGAGAAAAAGATTAAAAAAAAAATTATATGTCACTTATTTTTAAGAACAATATATGCATGAGTTTTTTTTTTTTTTTTCATCAACAAATCTGATCATATATATACCTGTTTGTGGATGGTTCCTTGAGGAAGATCATGAGCTTGGTTTCCATGCATTAAGCCTCTAATCCCTGAACATGTAACAGAAATATGAGGTTCAAATCATATGATTAAAAAGAAAAAAGAAAGAAAAGAAAAAAAGTCAATATATACTTGTAACTGGTACAGCATTTGAGAATATCAGGTGAGAAAAACACAACACTATAACAAGTACTTGGAGAAAGAGAGTCCTTGAAGCCATTTCTAGCTAGAGCAATATTCTTCTTAGTGGAAGAAGAAGAAGAAGAAGAAGAAGAAGAAGAAGAAGAAGAAGAAGAAGAAGAAGAAGAAGGAGAAGAAGAAGGAGGAGGAGGGATTTAGAAGAAGAAGAAGGAGGGATTTAAATGTTGGCTCTCCTAAAGCCGTTTGATACTCAATTTATACATTTACGTGAGCCAAGTTTAAAGAGAATTTTCTAGAAATTGTAGTGAAGAAAGAGCAATATTCACATATATAGACATTAAAAAGTCAAAAAGGTGACGGAAAACACCACAATTTTTGTGGGGGGCCTAACGCGTTTCCAATCTTTGCACTGCCTTGGGAGTGTGAACCATAGATTTTAAAGATAAAAATACAGTGAGGGCTCCACCAAAGGGATTTTACTAAGTGGGGTTTAATTGTCATGAAAATATTAATAGGAGGAAAATGAGAAAGATGGAGCACACTATGTGTGCAAGTGGATGGTGACACAAGTTTGATGTTGTGGAGGCAAAAATTGAGCTCATTCACTAATTTTAGGTCAATTAGTGGGAATCATCATTGGTGCTCAAGGATATTCAATGAATTGTATATTTACAGTACAATACACATCAAAAAGGTTTTCCATATGCAAGAAAATATTGGTCCTTTAAGTTACATGTCACTTAAGTAGTGTTTCATCACCTCCGGTGTGATAACATAGCTATGAAGGACGACCTATCAAGATTTTTTCACTTAATACTATAGAGATTAATTGACATTATCCGAATTCAGGTAAAAATTATATCTCTTATCAGCTTATCAAATATAATCTGAACTAAGGTAACTTTGAACCATTTAGTTCGCTGATTCGAGTTTTTAATTTGAGTTGAGATATGACTTTATGTGAGAGCTTTTTACTGTAGCAAAAAAGTTAGATGTGACTATTTTTGAAAGTTTTTTGCTATAACAAAACTCGAATCGGTGAAAGGGTCTAAGGATAACATGAGTCAAATTCTATTATGTATGCAGTCCCAATAAACTACGAAGGCGCCGCTAATCTAGGGGCTTGAGAACGCTACTAATCCTCTTTTTTGCAAACAAAAAGATTGTCTTATGTGTGACGTAGCTTTAGTGGCACAAAGACAAAGGAAAGTTGGCGCAGAACAAAGTAATACACCCACCAAATGTGGTAGCAATTTTTTTTCGTACTTATATTTCTGTAAGGCCAATATACATGATTGATGAAGATTGTAAATATTCGTATGTACTCAATTGATCTTGTATGGCTCAGAGTCTGAGGCATATATTTATGTTCAGTAAATTATGTTGGAAAAATGGCTTGTTAAGTCGGGTTAAAGGCTCATTTTGAAGTCCATATTAGAAAGGGTCTCAATTGGATTTTGGGACGGATCTCGATGGATTTGCGTTCTCCGTTACAAGAAGATCAAAATTAGATATTCATACGTTCAAAATGAATATTGGGTGAATGAGAAATTGATGCTCTAAGAATACCACTTGAAATGGTTAAGTTGGTTTGAAAAGTACAAAATCTCACATTAGCTAGGAATGAAGCCTTGGTGGTGTTTATAAGTGATTGCACTTTGAAGTCTAGGTAAGTATGTATGTCAGAGAGGTTCTTTCACGCACAGGGGGGTTGCGAATCACGATCCTGACGGGTTAGGGGCCCAATGTGTGTTCCTGCGATCTGCGGACACGAATGCCAGATTGGAAAGCCCACTCCGTGCGGGGCTTATTTTGCAATTTTTATTTTATTTTTGATCAAAGAAAGGCCCAAGACCTTCACATTCCGGCCAAAACTGAAATTGGCTTGCGTAATGGTGGTTAAAGGTGCGTAATGGTGGTTAAAGGGGCTTAATGGCTAGTTTAATGGCTGAGCTTAATTGTAATATAATGGCCGGCTTAATGGCTAGTATAAGGCTTCGGTTTTTCTTCTTAAAATCCGAACCTAGCTATGGTTTGTGGCTGGATTCATCTCAGAGGAAGGAGCACGGGTTTGCATCATAAAGTTTGGACCATAATTGTGTGATTAAGTTCCATAAATCCTTGTCTCATAACCCCTTTCTGAAGAGCCTATATAAAGTGTGTAACACATGAAGACACAACAAGTTGAAGCACACATCCCTTCTCTCTCATTTTTATTTCCTTTCCCTTCTCGAGTTCTTTTTGTGGTCATTTTCGGTGATAGAGGAAAGGTCCAGTTCTAGTTCACTGAGACGGTTCCGATAGTGTTTCGCACTGCCATCGTTGTCATTATATCCTAGGAAATAGACGTCTAACGTAACCTCAAGTACTTGCCGGAAGGGCCGAATTTGATTTAAGGAAAGCGTGGTTCATGTACCTCGACATCTTTGCCAATTCATTTGTTTAAGTTTGGTAGAAAAGTTGAATTTGTATTGTAACAATTTGAATATATTGTTCTTGCAACGAGTTTATTCATATTGTTTTTCTTTGTATTTTCCAAATTATTGCCTAACAAATTAATTATCAACTTTTTTCCTCTAGTTCATTATAAACTATAGTATATAGTAATTATATAGTAATCCCAGTTTGTGACAATCAAGATGTTCTGTACAGATAGAATACAAGTGAAGGTCATTATAATAGGTTGGCACTGTTACACTTACAACCCGTTCACTTCGCTGATTCGAGTTTAGAATTCGAGTTGAGATGTGACTTTATGTGAGAGCTTTTTGCTGTAGCAAAAAAGTTAGATGTGATTGTTTGTGAGAGCTTTTTACTGTAGAAAAACTCGAATTCTAAACTCGAATCAGCGAAGTGAACGGGGCCAATTTGCCTTTTGTTGCATGAGCCAGCACTATCATTACTGTTTCAGCCTTTGATAGAAACAAGCCTTTGACATAAACAAAGTCTTATACCTCTCTCTTGGTTGCAAATCTATGAATTCGACCCCTTTTTTATTATCCTTTTTCGTGCCCCCTAATAATATTAGGTGACATCAATTAAAACATTTTAACCACGGAGCGTGGTGACCTAGCGGTAATAGAGTATTATGATGGGTTTCTGATTACAGCTTCTAGTGTTAGGTTATCCACTTGAGAGTATTAAATGTGAAGGTTTATTTTCTGTCAGTTTAATACTTAATTTAGAGTGTCTGAAACGACACCACATATATCCTTACGGTGGGTATATTTAGTGAGACTGGAGTAATGTGCTCCTCGTGAAAGTGGTAGGGTCAGCATGTAGAGCCTTTAGCAAACTTTTTTTTGCCAGTGTTTAGGGTCCCATTTGGTAAGACTTAAAGGAATATGTTAACATTTGTTGCCTCTTTTTTCCGGACTTTTCTTCAGCAAAAAAATCAAGATATTTACCTAATATGATATTTTATAAGGTGTGAGGTGATATTTTAATTGACGTGTTATTTAAATGACGTGACATTGTATTATTAGAGGGACACAAAAAAGAAAAAATAAGGGAACACGTAGAATCTTAAAAGTCTACGTGTGGCTTACACATGTCGGCAGAGTAGATCATATTCCGCGCCAACTTTTTTTGGTCAACATTGAAACTACGGCTAATTTTCACTCTTGACTATAGGTATGAAATTGCTAATGAACCCAGCCAAAAGGTTAGCTGGACATAATCATCCCAACCATGAAATTTCCTGAATCTTTGTTGAGTGCTTCTTTCGAAGTTGTCTCATTAGTGGTTGTAACTTATAATTTTACTAGTCTGACTTAAGCGAAGACCAACTTATAGAAATTTCCTGGTGGGAATTAATTGTACTCTTACAGCATAATCTCAGAATTTTGCCCTTTTTTTCTTATTATATATTATTGAAATAGGAATGCAATTTCCAACCACAAAGCAAGACAAGCTATTCTTCATGTCTATAAACGAAAATCAAGAAATCTATTTGCGCTTTTGTGGAGAACGATTTCCAACATTAATGAATTTGTATTAGGAGTTAAAAACCAATTCAATGAGTGTTAGATGCTCGATCTGGTTGTTTAAAGTCCAACATATGAGCGAAAAAATAAAATGCGAGAAATAAAGAGGACACTAAAATTTATTGTGGTTCACCCACAACGAAAGGGCTACATCGACTATAGTATTTGGTTTTCGACTATGTATAGAAAAAATAGTACAAAAGGCTTGAGAAAGTTTGAGAGAGACAATAATGGAGGATAAAAAAAGAGAGAGGGGCTGTTTTAGGGCGTATTCTAGAGTTAATGCACGAGTTGGGATGATCTTGATGATGAGAGAAGGCCTCCTTTTATAGCTATAAACTCTGGTTGCCTGTGTGGGGCTAGCGCTAGCTTTTATTTTTTGAATAGAGTTGACTTTTCTAATTGTGTCTTTTGTCTTTTTTCCTCGTAGACTTAGTATCTTCTGAGATATGGACCAGCTTTGGTGCGATTTGGAACTTTTCTAAAATCCCAGAACGGAAGATGTTCAGAATATTTTTCGGAACAGTTTTCTCTTCCCCTCTATTGAGCCGTCGCAATCGATTTCTAATGTTGCTATTGATTTAAACTGATCTTCAATCTAGGTCTTCTTAGCTAACATCTTCAAGTCTTAATTGACTCAAGTTGACACGTATACGATAGAGATTGAGTGACGAAATCTGATCTCAATACTTTCTGAACTTGTATTTCAGTTTTGTGTCATTCACTTTTAGAATTATTTCCCTTTTAAGTTAATATATAACAAAGAAGTCGAGGACTGAAGTCTTATAATGTTTGAGAAATGGTATAGGTCTTTATGCCCCTCCAATAGAAAGGCTTTCTTCCAGATTCTTAACGAAAAATAGGAACTAGCAAAACATGCTACTTATTTAATACTTGTAATCTTTCAAAAAAAAAAAAGGAAAAAGCATATCTTATATAGCCATTAACAGGTCCCTTATATGGTATTTTGTAAATTGGACACGGGAAATATTCACATGGAAGTGGAAAAATCTCTTCAAAAAGCAAGTTTTTAAAAATCAAAGCTGCAGCATATCATGTTTAATGAAAATAAATCAGGTCAGTTCAGTTAGATTTGATTATCCTATTCCTAGAAAATAAATATTTATAGTGGTTGCATGTTTAGCCTAACTTTGTGGTAAATATGTAAATTCACACCTATCTTAATATCAAAGTTTAGAGTTCGAATCTGACACCCATAATTAAAAAGAAAAAAAAAAGAATACAACAGTTCAAATTTCATAACCTTACAAAATAATGCATCTATTTAGAGAAAGGGAAAGAAATAGATATCACCATCATTAGCACTAATTTTTCAAATAGTAAAAAGTTTGTAACATAAAACCTAGTATAATTCCATGTAGTTACACGTCTTAAAATATTCAATATTTTGTCTTATTATATTGAACACATGAATATGTGCTCAGTTAAATATTAGCACTTATGCTCAAGAGTGACAATCATAACATTATTTTATAGGAAAGACAACTCCTTCAACATTAAGATACTCTGCTTAATCAACCTTGTCTTGACTTGTTTTAATCCAATTGCAGTGAGAACATCTTAGAGACGGCATAACTATAAACATATAATAATTAAATAAACAGAAAATTAATTAATTAATTAATCTAGTATTATCTTTCGTGGTACAAACGGCGGCTGGGGCTGCTTTTTTACGCTGTGGTGATTGGAAAAAAGCCTAAAAGGTCGTTGTAATAAGTTGTTGCCCAAAAAGCCATAATACCCTCAAAATGTTGAGAAAGTAAAAACAAAACAAAACAAAATTAGTTAAGCACAAAAAAGAGTGTTTATGAGCTTCCTGTTATTGCCAGCTATCTTTCGTCTTTGCTTCGTCAAGTTTATAACTTTTTGAGATGACTTTTATTTAGTCAGCCCCAGTGGAAGCTTATCTATATCTACATATATAACGTGGTTTAAATGATTACTCCAATATTATCTGTTGGATCATGGTCGAAATTACCGACCAGTCTTCTAAACAAAGTCGTTGAGCATTCCAAAAGCTAGGATTCGCTTAGCCGTCGAGAGGTATCAGTTAAGGAAAGATCCTTGGGTTGAGGAACTCTTATGCAGCTGAGTGATCGCGGTCAAGAAGTCTCAAAAGGGTCACAAAGATATCTACATGGAGGAGTCAATAAGTCCGGGATAAAGTCAAAATTAACCCAAAACCCGCAGAATCAGGAGAGAAGAACTCTCATCTCACATTCAAATTTAAATAGAAGATCATATATGGATTACCATCTACAACCATATATTTAAATTTAAATAATTAAATATAGAGATAAAGCTAATTAAATCCTTATCTAAAAAAGGGATAAAGAAGCTTATCTCATAATGTGATCTAGAGATAGAGATATCATGTACAGGAGAACCTATCAATAAGAGTTAAACTCTTCATTTAGTTTCTACGCATAATTTTCTACTCTAAGAGAGATCCTCTGAACTCTTGAGACTTAGTGCATTCAGAAGTGGACGTATGGAATAATATTTTGTCAAACCACTATAAATTTATGTGTTCTCTTTATTTTCTGCATTTATTTTTTAGTCAATTCGTGAGAATCTTAAAGTGAGTATTCCCGGATAGATAAATTTCAAGTTGACAAATTTTCACTGTCAACGTTATCCATTAATGAGTATTATTATTTTAATCGTAAAATATTAATCTAACTATTATTATAAATTGAATAGTTGATGAAAATAATTTATGATAATGAATAATATTTAATTCTTATCACACCACGTAATTAAATTTTTATATTTAATAATAAATTAGTGATGAACTATTAAAAACTCGTCAATATATAAATTAAAGGAAGGCCACAGTGCGAAGCACACGGTGTATTAAATTTCCTCGTATTTATATTTCAAACTTTTGGAGGAAATGGAAAAAGTTACTTCAGCAAAGCCAAAGATTACGTTCCAATTTCATGAATCACGCTTGCCCACTTGCCTTTTTTTTTTTCCTCAACGTCTTTCTCTTGCTTTTCTTGGCTGTCTATCTTAATGACGTTATGTGTGGGTGAGTGTGGAAATTAAGACAAGTCATGGAAATGGTGTGATCTCCATGTTCGTAAAACCTTAGATTTCATGTCTCAAGCAAGGGCCTTAAAGGGTATACAAATGTCAACAAGTATGTCGTCTCAACGAATGGCTATATTCTCACGAAAAAAGAAAATTATACGAATGTCATATAATTTTAAGTTTTTGAGATGAGCATAATTAAATTACACAACTTAAAAATTAGAAAATTAGTGTTAAGAGCTATATTAATGATGTTATACCATAATTTTTACAAGTCAAATCTTCTGTATCATTCAAATTAGGAGCTAAAAAAGTTAAGACCCATCTTCAACTAGTCATTTAAGAGACCTTAAATGACCTAATACTAACCTAAGTACCCCTATCTCGCAGACAAACACCAACCAATGTTGGAACATCCCTCGGTGTGAGGATAAACATAAGACGAGAAGACTGAATCCTTGAGGGCAAATAACGAAAGCATTTTGTTAATTGAACGCCCTACTTGATAGTAAAGAGGAGGATAAAATTACCCAACATGCTCACTAGCGAGCATGCAAAAGCCACCCACCCTGCTCATTGGCGAGCAGGCCACGACCATGTGGGAGGCCCTCGCCAACAAAGCCTACTCTCCAGCGAGCCTTGGCGGCCACAACCATGTGGCCGAGGCTGCAAAAGCCATGACCAAGACTTATTGCTTGCTAGCCAGTCGTGGCCATCCAGGGCTGCTCATTAGTGAGCAAGCCCCGACCATGTGGAGCGCAAGGCCTCAACAATCGTTGCCTTCATTTGTTGTGTGTGGCTACCGTCTCATCCATACTTTGGTTGGTCACTTATAGGTGGTCATAGTTCCCACACTTGGTTTATTTTTTATTCTTCTGCTTTTTTTTTTTTTTTTTTTGAATTAGCACTTAGTTTATTTTTCAAATATTTGTAACAGTAGAATTTGCCTAAGTTACTCTCCCACCACAATCATACACATCTTTGAATACCAAGACATTAGGCCCACGGTCTCAAGATGATGTTGAGGAGCTCACGAGTTACATGTCCGAATATGGAGGGCGAAGTTTTAATCCCATCACACGGTTTATTAAGCAAGAACAGTACTATAAACAGGATATGAGGAGTCTAAGAAAAAGACCTCAAAATTTTGTCTTGGTCAATTGCTTTGTCAATTTGTTTTTAGAGAGAATTTGAGCTCAATTTGAGTGTATCTGAGATTATCAATAAAAATAATTTAAGCAACTCTATTGGACATAGGCTTTCTCGTATGGAACAACCATACATCTTTGTATTATTTCTCAGTTGATTTGATTACATATCATTTTTAAGAGGCGCTGGATTTTAGTTTTTACCATTTTATTTCATTTGATTCATTTAACTTTTAAGCGGTATAAAGTCTATTTTACCCTTTATTTCTATATAAAATATAAACCCTTCAGTAATCACCAATTAACTCTAGTTAATCAGTGATAGAGTTAATCGGTGATCAAGTGATCAACTCTAATAAATCAGTAATTAACTATATTTGGTTGTCTGGGGTATTATTTTGTATTCATTAAAAGTGATATGTTTCAAACTTTTTCATAAAAGTGGCAGAATTGAATAACACTAGCACAAAAATAATATTTTCCTTACTCACCCGTTATTTCTTTTATTGTATTTTTATCCGTTTTAATGAGGTTTTGACCTGGAAACTTTCAGTTACTCTGCGGATTCCCTTCAACAAATGAGATATGTAAAATGCTATGGAATTCCCTTTTCGAGTTTAGTTCTATATTCATTGGGCTTCCCTTAGGAATGTGAACGGTCCAGCCCAATTCTCCATTTGGGTTGGCCTACTTATTGTCCGTTGCTGGTTGGCTTAGGCAGATTTAGGTGAATACTTGTTGCTTGCTAATCTTTAAAAGTGAATGAGTCAAAATTTTTACATTTTACTCTTAATTTATAATATTTTTAGTAAAATAATTACACTAACATAAATGTATTTATTAAGAGTAAGAGGTAAAAGTTTAAACTCATACAAGGGTAAATTTTCTATTTTTTTTTTCCTTTTTGTGTCTTTCTTGATGTTTTGCAAAACACAGGACCTTTTATTTCATTCTTAAAAAGCAAAAGATAGTGAGAAGAGCTACCTTGAGAACATCTGCAAGTAGGGTGTTCATAAAATTTGTGAAGTCATCCAATCTGTCCGATATTTTGAATTGGTAACCGATAATAAAATTTTAATCTGAAGATTTTGAATTGATTTGTGGATTGAGCTTTAGAATTGGTTCTTAGATTCAACATTTCTTAATCGATGATTCTAAATTATTATATTATATAATAAAATATAGTTATAGAGTTTTTTCATTACGTTTTTAGTAATATGTATTTGTACATATGCATAAATTTTTTCCAACGCATAATACTAACAATACCATGTACCAACCCTTTTTTTTTTTTTTTTTTCATAACACGACCCACTTACGAAGCATAGAGGCTAAAATCATTATTCATAATTTAATTTTGGGTCCAATTCGTGAAATGTAATCCACGAAATCTTATAATTTTGGATTGAGTCGGGAGGAATTTTTAAATTGATAACAGATTGAGATTTTTTTAAGATGATAGTTTTAGAATGGATTGTGAATTTACTCCTAATCTATAAAATCTAATCCGTGAACACCCTTACCTGCAAGCTCATTTGGGGATCGTAATTACAAGTAGTGCTAGAGGGAGAGTAATATTGTTGTCACATTAAAAACAAAAGATATAACAAAAATTGAATTTAGACAAGATTGTGTTTTCTCTATGGTCAGCACTTAAAATGGCATCTTCCCAATAATTCGCTCAGAATATTCTCTATTGTTTTCCATTTTTATTGATTCAAAGATTATTCAACAAGTAATAAAAAAAATGATTGGCTCTAGTGGAGTAGGAACCTCATCTCAAGTCTTTTTATCCAATGCCAGGTAGTTCAACTGAGTAAAACTTTCTTCTTGGATTTTCCTAAACTATCTAAAGAATACCAAATGAATTTAGAAAAAATAGAAACCCATCTAAAAATAATTTGTAAAGACCATTTTTTTTTTGAGCTCTAACTTCCAAATTAATTTCTAGACTGACCCTTGGTATAGGACATGAAATCCACCAATTTCGGCCCAAATCTAGCACTCTAAAACTAAAAACTCGTTTTTAGTTATCCAAAACTCGTTTAAAAAAAAAAAAAAAAAACCCTCAATCTTCCCTAGAGCCAAAAAGTGATCAAACAATTTAGACACGCCATGTAGGCATTGAAAGTCTCATTGGACCCATTTAATTCACTAATTTGAGTTTTAAATTCGAGTTTTAAATTCGAATTGAGATGTAATTTTATATTAGAATTTTTTACTGTAACAAAAAAATTATATATGACTATTTCTAGTAAAATTTAAATTCTAAACCCAAATCGGTTAAATTAACGAGGCATTTGTTTCTTTTTTAGAAATTTTCCTTGTCAAGCTTCCATTAATCATGACCAATTTTTAACCTAATCCTTACTTCTTAATCCTGTCCTAGTCATCATTTGGCATTACCCCAATTTTTTATAACCTTTGTTTTTCCCTTGTTTGATCTATAAACCGACCAAGCCGCCCTCCTATTATTAATTTATACCAACCTTTTATCTTCTTTTAATTTTTTTGGAAAAAGAAAAAAAAAAAAATATATATATATATATATATATATGTAAAGCTACTTATGAAATAGAGAGGTTGATTATTATTTATTAATCATACTTAATTACGTGATTAAATTAAAGGACACTCAGTTGACCTTTTTACACCGAAAGATAATGTGGGGAACTTTTTCTCCCTACGTGTATCAATGCCTTTTTCCTTTTGGTATAAATTTTCAACGAAGTGGGACACGTGTCGCTCGCCATAGAGTTGCTTAAGAAGAGAAGAAAGCCGTGAAAGAGTTTTGACTGTTGTCATTGACGCGTGTCCCTGTAGAGGGCACGTGTCCTTACTGTCAGAGAGGATGTAAGAATCAGAAAGCTACTAAACTTTTGGCTTTTGAGAGTGGGGCCCAGCTGAAAAGCATGTGGAGCTGACGTGGCTAAAGACACGTTGGCGTCTTCTGCACGTTGAAAGCAGCAAAATTCTTAGAAAATGAAGCAATGGTGGCTTGACACGTTACTATGACTAACTATTCTTTTTTTTTTTGGCTTGAAATTTGACTAGTTATGTAATATTTAGGCCTCGTTCGTTTCGCTGATTCGAGTTTAGAATTCGAGTTTTGCTACAGTAAAAAGCTCTCACAAACAATCACATCTAACTTTTTTGCTACAGTAAAAAGCTCTCACATACAATCACATCTCAACTCAAATTCTAAACTTGAATCATCGAAACGAACGAGGCCTTAGATACATTCTTTTGCTTGGAAGTTGGAATAAAGAAAATGTAAAACTGTTGGTACGTACCAATTAATTCCGCTTCGGATACTAAATAAAATAATATTTTACTAACAAATGGCCGTTTAGTTCGTTGATTTAAATTTTTAATTTGAGTTGAGATATGATTTTATGTGAGAGCTTTTTACTGTAATAAAAAAATTAGATGTGACTGTTTGTGAGAACTTTTTACTGTAACAAAACTCGAATTCTAAACTCGAATCAGCGAAATGAACGGGGCCTTTATGAATCACTATTACTTTTTATGTAAAACTTGTATGACTTCAAGATTGTCTTATTAGTTGATACATATAGTTTACTTTTTTATTTTTTTAGAAAAAGTATGTATGGCATGAGTTAATATGATTTGATTAACTATAAGCTCCAATAATAATAATAATAATAATAATAATAATAATAATTAATGGTGCTAAAAAAAGAGAAGGAAAGTGTTTGGAAGAATCATGCATGCAACAGTTTAATTTTATTTTTCTTAATATATAATTGTGCGCGAAAGAGAAATCTAAGGTTCCATTTAGTTCGCTGATTGAGTTTTTTATTCGAGTTGATATGTGATTTTATGTGAGAATTTTTTATTGTAGTAAAAAAGTTAAATGTGACTGTTTCTGAGAGCTTTTTACTGTAACAAAACTCGAATTCTAAACCGAATCGGTGATATGAATGGGCCTTAAATCCATTTCAAAAGAAAAAAAAAGGAAAGAGAAATCTAAATTATTATTATTTTTATTGTGGCTGGATTTTAACCAAGTTCACACCAACACCATCAAATTTATTGTTTTCTTTTTTCGCATAATTAAACCATCAACTTGTTACATCATATACAAATTGGATAAGAAAACGAGTTCATTTCTTTTTTGCTTTTTTAGTGAATTATACTATTGTGATTCAGATTAACAGCTATTTTCAATGTAACTAGAATTGAAGCGAGGGCACGAGAACTACACAATTTTCAGACGCTAATGTTGGAGCATATTTTCAAGGGTATTTTTACAACAATAAATAATCAGAAAGGGTTATTTTGAGCTACAAAGAATTGATTTTCTGTATTTCTACTTTTTTTTTTTATAGAAAAAATGGAGAATTTATCTAAGGGAGTGCATGAGTCTGAACCTTTACTCCTTATTCTTGATAAATATCATTTTATTAGTGTAATTATTTAACTAAAAAGATTATGAATCAAAAATAAAAGGTAAAAATATGGCTCACACACTTTCAAGTAGTATTTATCAAGATTACTCACTTTTTTTATGGTACTAGTCGAGATTGAGATAAATTATTTTGATAATAACGTTTCAAATAAGTCTTTCATCGACTTACTTTGGAATTGGGGGTTCTTATGTCAATTCAAAATGAACTATTTTGTATTTCAAGAAAATAATCCTTTATTACATTCTTCAAAACAAAAAAAAACAAAAAAGGTGATGTTCCATTATATGTTGAAAGATAGATTTTGATATAGATTAAAAAAATTAAATTCCGAGCTTAGTATTAATTTGTAAAAGACATGCGTGTGACAAATATAATAATTCATAAGTTTGCAAGTTCTTGTTATTAAATTATAAAGTAATTTTTTAGTACAAATAAACTAGGTTATGTTTTAATTTGTTTAATCAATTCATTCTTGATTTCTTTCAATATTGTAGACATAGTTATTACATTTATTAATAATTCGTTTATGATTCAAAATATTGTGTATTTAGTTTTGAAATATTACTGATAATTAATAAAAAGATAATGTCCCTTCAATGAAAATTTTATGGACATTAATTTCGATTGCATGTCCTAAGTTCAACACGGATTCAAATCTGCTGTTTAATTTTTAGTGTCTTAATTAGTGTCTAACTAATTAAATCATACTACATCATCTCATAATAAGTACAAAAGAGTTAGTTAAAAAGCAAGCTAAAATTTTGACATGACGTGGTATGACTTAATTGGTTAGTCACCAAAATTAGACAGTAAATTTGAATCCATACAACGCATGCCTCCAGAAAATGATAGAGAAATTCGGTCGACCAATGTCATCCTCATCTTCACTTGAGAAATCTCAATCCTAGTTGCCAGTAGGGTAACACTAAGCAGCTGCTAAATCCCTAGAATCTCCTAGGGATCCCATCGGCCATTACATTGATATATTTGAAATGGAACTATTCGTGTATTCTCTTATTCCTGTCCCATTTTGTATTCTTTCAATAATATTGTGTCAATTAAAAGATTATTATCACATCAATTAAAAAATCATGACGTGATACGTTATTATTGGGGAGACATGGAAGGGGACAGGAAAAAGAGACATATATGAACCCATTCCATTTGAAATAGCCACTAATCAAGAAAATCATGAGTCCACTTTTTTTTTTTTTTTTATCCTTCTTTGACACCATAAATTAATGCAGCCATCGGCAATCACAGGGTGGAACAAACATCAACAAATCACTTCTCTAAAAAAGTATGCAATTTTACAATACTGAACTTTGTTGAATTCTCTCCAAGTTTACCAACTTAGCTTCGGAGTGCCTTCAGCCAATACCAAATTGGTGGCCTGCCCCCTTTGCTTTACTCGTATGTTATTTTGCAAAGTTCTTTGTGTTCATATGATTGGTGTTCTTATTATACGTTCTTGATTAAAATTTTTATTTGATCCATATTATGAGATCATGGTATGCTTTTAGTGTACGAAATTTTACACCAACGTCAATACCATAAAACGACAGAGGCAACATTAATTGGTCGTTTCTCCCCTATATATTTTACAGGGCCAGGAAAAAAAAATTGAAAAAAAAAACACTTCCTCTCTATCTAAAAGCAATATATATATATATATCCTGAGTCAGGACCCACTCGTTTCTTGAATCACTTTTTTTTTCAAGTTGTTTGGTATGAAGAATCGTGTCATAATTCGAATTATGGTTCGTGACTCGCTACAATATTTTCTCTCACAAACAACACACGTAAATCGAGAATGATTCTGAATCATAGTTCTGAATTCATGAACATTTGCAGAGTTTGATTTGTTGGACTGGTCTTCTCAAGATTTCTTTCTTGTTGGACAGAATCTTCGAATATGTCGCTCCTTTTGATAGAAGCAACAAGTTTTGGGAGTCTTGGACTTTGACTTTGATCTGGATTTATTCCTTCCCTTGGACTAGTCTCTTTTTTCTGTTCTTCCTCTAACTTGAAGCCCTTCTCCACCCGAAATTGATTTCTTGTTTGTCTTCATTTCTAGATCTTTTGATCGCAATGCTCCTAAGTCATCCTCTAGAGATAATGAATCTCTACCATATTTCATGGCGGTTTTCATATCACTAAGGTGTTGGTTGGTGTAAGGGTTCTGAACCCGGAACCATGATTCTGGTTCAGAATCAGTGTTTGTTTACAAAACGTAAAGAGTGGTTATGATTTGACTCACCCAGAATCAGTGTTTAGTTAGGATGGTTCTGACTCACTGTTTGAACCCTGATGTGATGTTTTAAACCATGAATCACCCTTAATTCTAAAACCACCCCCCTGGTTTTGGGTGGTTCAAACCCCTGATTCTGATTCTAGTTTCATAACTATGATTTGGATCATGATTATGGTTCTAAAATCAAAACTAGAATCACCCTGGTTTGAACCCTTAATCGCTCGCATCTTCTTCTTCCACATGTTGAAATCACCACAGCTGTCGAATTTTTTGATTTCAATTTTTGCAAAACCCATTCTTGATTTCTCTCCCGATTTCTTGAATTTCCCGGTTTGATTCATCTCGCCAAGCTCTGATACCATATGTGAATTTACCACACCAAACTTCTACTAGAAATTATGCACAGAGAAAAATCAAGACACAAACAATTTACTTGGTTCGGATTTTCTCGAGAAAATCCTACATCCAAGGTGCAGGGAAAATTCTCCCAGCAAATTGACTATCTGAAACAAGAACGATTACACCCTCTAAAACCTCACAACACAATTATAGAAATGAGTCTCTCTCTCTCAGAATACAAGCTCTCAAAACCCAGAGTAAAAACCTAGAAACTCGGAATCTCTCTCTTGTTCTCTCACCAAGAATTCAATCTCTAGAGAATTACACAATATCTTGTCATGACTTTTTTTAGAACAAATAAAACTTAGCGTACGTTTGCTTCAAGGATCCATACTATGATTCAGATTGTGGTTTGTGACTCGCTATAGTATTTTCTCTCACAAAAAGCACACGTAAATCGAGAATGATTCTGAATCCATCAATCAAACGTCCTCTTAATGACTCGGCCTATTTATAATACAAATACAATATACTAACTAAAGGACTTAATCAGAATTAGACTTTTAACCACTCATGGTTAGTTAAATATAAGTCAGTTATAACATATTAGGCTACAGTCTGAATCCGTTACTAACTAACTTATTTAAGAATCAGTCTTTTCAAGATAGAGTTATTTTATTAACAAACTCCACCTTAAGCAATCAAGTTGGAAGTATGTTGGTTAGGGGATTCGCTCTCGGTATTATACTAAGATTAATCTTAACTCATTTTTATAACTCAATTGGAATCAACAATAACAGAGGTTCCAATCGGAGAATTTAGCAATTTAAAGCCCATTAATATAGCATATCATATTATATTTACTCTATGACTCCAAAACTTATAAATAGGTTCAAGTATTAATTATGTCAATTTATGTCTACAACAAATCAAGGTTAACGCATACCAAAGAAACGTCTAAATGAAACCAAGCATGAAACAGGACATTGAGTAGAAGGGTTAGGCTGAGGCTGAGCAAGAAACTTACTTTTTTCGTGAGTGCGCAACGAAACTAGTAATGTAGAAAGTGTTAATCTCGGGGAGTTCCACATCAAATTGCATCAACATCGGACAAGACAACATCAGATGATATATCAGGTCGATTCCACATCAAAGTGTCAATCTCGGGGAGTTCCATGACTAAGTCAACATTCATAGACTCAGTATCTTAAACTACTGTAATATCGTCTACTTCAATATGTGGAATGTCCCAAATATGTCGATGTCCAAAATGTTCAACAATTTTCCATTTCGGCCCGTTGAATAAATCATCCACATAAAAAAGCCTCATAGCTCAGACCTAGTTTACTCAATAACTTCTTCGCCTCGTAATGCGATGTAGGTAACCTGTTCCCTTCAGGAAGTACATCTCTCAGTAGCTTCAACATTTCATCCATGCATTCATTAGGCCACTTGTACAACACTTTTAGATGAATTCGTTTTACTAAAAAAATTCAACGATGAATACTTAGTGCAACCCGGATACAATCTGACTTGTAGCTCAGATAAGAGATCTCTAAATTCATCATAATGCGTATCTTCTATAACTGTTTTTGTCTCACCCATTGTCTCATGATTATCACTAATCCCAACGACATCATTTAACACTGTAAACATCTCGTCAACAAATTCACTCACAACTGCAGCAGCATGACGTACTTCACCATGGTGAATCCATGTGGTGTAACTTATATCAAAACGCCATCAATGTATGTGCGCTTTCACTGTTTCGGGTGGATGCATCTCATGATTTCTACACTTAATACACGGACAACTAATACCCCCGAGTGAATTTGCATAATTCTTTCCAACCTCAATAAAAGCACATAAACCATCCTAGTACTCGTCAGACAACCGGTTCCTTAAATGTATCCAACTCTTGTCCATTGGCATCTCCACTACGAAGAATTTATAAAGTTTTATCAAATTTTATGAAAATTAACACAAATTATTTTATAATAAGTATTTAACATTAGTTCCTTTAATTATTTTATTATTAATATAATCTTAATTAAAATTTTTATCTAATTTTTTAATTATCACATAATCATCATTAAATAAATTTTATACAAATTTTAATCTAATTGTCACATATTTCAATTTCAATTCTAATTTAAAATTTATAATTCTAAATTCAAAACCACAAACTATATCTAAAATCTAAAACAAAATTATAAACCATAACAAAAATACCAAAATCAATTATCAAAAAGTCAAAATATTAACTCACAAAATCCAAACCCACAAATACCGGGGGTTGGAGAACGGTAAGGCAGCAAGAAAAGAGGACACCGGCGGCTGGAAAACGGTGAGTGCGGCCGGAAAATGGCAGTTTGGCTGGAAAAGTGGGAGGCGAGAGGGAGATGAAAACTCCGCGTTTTTTGACTTTTTCTCTTCACAAATGAAATATTTGAAGAGACGACGATATTTTTAAGCTATTTTCAGTGTTTTTGGACCCTTTTTTGAGGTTTTGGATAGAGAGAGGAATGGAAAACGCGAGGGCTTCACATTATGTCGTTGCAACAAAGATTAAATAGTCGTCGCAATTCATGTTAAAAGGACGGCATTCTTCTTCACCTCATTAATATTTCTGAGAATATTCTTGAGGAATATACCCTGGTTCCTTTTTTGCGACGACAATTTAACAATGTTGTCGCAAATAATTTTGAGGAAACCGCCAAAGTTTTCGCCCTTTTTTGGGAAAAAATTAAATCTCATGTTATTTGTGACGACACGTGTCGTCACAAAAAATAATCGTCATTGATAGAATTTTCTGGAACTCTTTTTTCTAACGACACGTGTCGTCATAAAAAAGTCGTTCTGAAAAGAATTTTTTGGAACCATTTTTTGCGACGACATTTTGCATAGTCGTCGCAAAAAAAAAGAAAGAAATATCTAGAACCTATTCGCGGGAAACCGCCAAACTTTCAGCCTCTTGTTGGCCACGTTATCGCCAGCTGTAACCATCAATATTTGCGACGGCGTATCCTCACAAATAATGTAAAAATTGGCGCCAAAATTGTTGGCGTCAGAATGGTTTTTGGCGCCAATGGGTATTAGCGACGACATGTCATCGCTAATATGCTGTTCCATTTTAGCGACGATATGTCGTCGTAATTATATAAATTTTATGCAACGACATGTCATCACAAATATTGAATGCGATGACAAGTCATTCAAAAATTTTGTTTTTTTTAAACGACGACATGTCGTCGCTAATACTCTAATTTTAGCAACGATAAATGTCATCGCTAATAATCCTTTTTGTTGTAGTGTGTGAAGTTGATTGTTGACATTTGTTTGTGCCTGCATGAATGCTTGCCGTGTCTTCTCAAGAGTTTTTACTTGTGGAGATGGATAGGACAAAGTGTTTGGAGGCTTTTGAGATTGTGGTATGTGAGCACGATTATCGTCCCGCCAACTAAAGTTGGGATGGCATTTGCCTGATCATGCAACACTACTTTGAAAACTAGAATATTTGGACATTCATGAGTGGGGTGTTCCATAATTTCACAAATACCACAAATTTCTTCACTTTTCACAGGTTTGACTTCTTGTACTTTTCTAAGTTCCATAGCTTCAATCTTTCTTGCCAAACTAGCAATCCTAGCACTTAGATCATCCTCTTGATAAAGGTGATATTTTCCTTTATTATTAGCAAGATTAGATCTAATGGAGCCTTCAGAAGAATTACTAGTATGCCAAGATTGAGAATTTTCAGCCAAATGGTCTAAATATTCAAAGGCCTCTTCAGATTCTTTATCAAGGAACTCACCGTTACACATTGTTTCAATAAATTGTTTAGTTTCAGGAGTTAAACCTTCATAAAAGAAACTTATAGTACGCCTTTTTTAAAAACCATGATGTGGGCAAGAATTTAACAAATCCTTGAAACGCTCTCAATACTGAAAGAATGCTTCATTTGAATTTTGAGAAAAATTTTGAATTTGTCTTTCCAAAGCATTGGTTTTATGTGTTGGAAAAAATTTATTTAGAAATTCAGCCTGCATTTATTGCCAAGTGCCAATTGAGCTTGGTTTTAAAGAATTAAGCCGAGTTTTCGTTTTATCTTTTAAAGAAAAGGGAAAAATTTTAGCTTAACAATTTCATTTGTACATGGTTGGTCATTAAAGGTGGCACATACTTCATCACAATCTCTAAGATGCAAGTAAGGACTTTCATATTCTAAGCCATGGAAATTAGGAAGTAAAGTTGTCATACCTGGTTTGAACCGATAGTTGTTTGCAGTAAGAGGTAAAATGAAGCAAGAGGGAGATGAGTTTCGAGGAGGTTGCAAGTAGTCACGCATAGTACGCACTTGTTGATTCTCATTTTCATCATGAACGCGAGGCGTATCAAACAGATTACCAAAAAGAGTTTTAAAGTTGTCTCTAACTGAACGACGAGAGTTAAAATCACGATGCCAACCAACCATAAAGATAAAAATTATATTACAAAGAAATAGGCGGTAGAGTAGAACAAGCCAATAAAATATACAAAGAAAAGAGAAAGGAAAATATTTATAAACTTGTATTCTAAATCTTACCTCCCCGACAACGGCGCTAAAAATTTGATGCAACTTTTAGGTTGCGAACTCAAGTACATGTTGTCTTCAAGTAATAAAAGCTCGGGAGTCTGAGATCGATCCACAGTTAATTAGAAATTACAAGATCATAAATATTTAATCAAAAACAAAAAGATATTTACTATTGATTTGAGGAAAAATAAAAAACACTTGCTACAATATTGTACGACACTATTCATACATGACTATTCACAAATACGATACTATTCATTGAAATTTAAAATTTTCGTTAGAATTATCTATATACTCTTAATGAGTGCAAAAATATAGAAAACAAAGTTGATTGAAGGAGATACCAGAAATAAAAGATGTCAAGTTTAGAGGATTCGTTCTCAGTATTATATTAAGATTAATCTCAACTCATTTTTATAACTCAATTAGAATCCATACATAACGGAGGTTTCAATCGGAGGATTTATCAATTTAAAGCCCATTAATATAGCATATGATATTATATTTATTTTATGACCCCAAAACTTATAAATAGGTTCAAGTATTCATTATGCCAATTTATGTCTACAACAAATCAAGGTTAACATAGACCAAGCAAACGTCTAAATGAACCCACGCATTTTTTGTGCCAATCATTGTCTATAACGAATCAATACTCCTACTTTACAAGTATGTTATCAAAACATGTGAATATAACACATATACTAACGGTAACAAATGAAATTACACGTTAATCTCAAGATAAGAGTATCTGTTAATCCCAGGATAAGAGTGTCAAATTAACCTTAGTATTTAATAAGAGTTTCACCATATCACCTCAGCAAAATAAAATTTAAAAGGCATATTGAACATGTAGAACACAAAATATAAGTAGGAAATCATCAAAAACATTAATTTGAAACTATTTTACAAAAATGATGAAGAACACAAAAGAAACACAAGAAAGAGAGAAAACAAGTGATCTTGATCTCTAAACCAAGATGGTTTAACAAGTTTGTTCTCAGGCCTATTTATAGAAGGTGGGAGGGGCTAAATGCCAAGAATAAAGCCGTGTTCAGATTCAAAGGATAGCCACACAATTTTGACATTTTTGCCACCAACTTTAACATTTTAGGTGGTGTTGGACATGCAATTTGAGGGCTAATACTTTCAATGACAACATCTGAATCTAGAAAATTAGTTTTCCGGAAGGTTGTAGGGGTGTCTCTTATCTTTCCATATCCACCAAAATTACTTCATTTGGACGTGTATTGAGAGAGATATGCTCAGATTACCAAGACAGGTTAGGATTGAAAGTCAATGTTGCATACAGTAAATGGCAACTAATTATCTCATTGATAACATTCGAATTTGGAAAAGTGGTCTTCAGAAAGTTGTAAACCTACTTTTCATCTTTTAGCAGCCACTGAAATCACCATATTTGGATATGTATTGAAGGAGATACGGCCGAAATACGAATGAAAGTCGGGTTTGGCTTTTGCTGGAATTCTTGTTTTGTTGCGGCCCATTTTTAGAAATGAAAGCAGCTGATTCACTCTTCAGTTATGCAAGAAGATTTGTAGATCTTTTTCGCTGATCCCAATTCATATATCATTTGCCTAATGTGGCCCATAATAGCCTAAATTATGCCTAAATTACCGAATCTACATAAAAAATGACATTTATTACATACCAACAACAACTTTATTATTTTTGGCCTAAGAATGTAAAAGTGCTTTAATCAGGGAATTTAGGGCCCGTTCACTTCGCTGATTTGAGTTTGTAATTCGAGTTGAGATGTGATTTTGTGTGAAAGCTTTTTACTGTAGTAAAAAAGTTAGATGTGACTGTTTCTAAGAGCTTTTTACTGTAGCAAAACTCGAATTTTAAACTCGAATCATCGAAATGAACGGGCCCTCAATGACACTCTAACTGTAAAATAATGATATAAAGTCTTACTAAATGTACACTTCAAAGTGTTCAACAATATTCAGTCCCTTTCTTACTAAAACCTTTCGGTTCTTCCATGAAAATCTCTTCTTCAAGATTGTCATGTATGAAGGCAGTCTTAACATCAAGTTGTTGCAACTCTAGATTTTTCATAGCAGCTAGGGACAATAATAACCTGATTGAGGTGTTCTTGACAACAGGAAAGAACACGTCATGATAGTCCACACCTTCAACTTGAGAGTACCTTTTTGCTACAACCCGAGCTTTAAATCTTGCTGGTTCAACACCTGGAATTTCAGGTTTTCTCCTAAAAATCCATCTGCAGCCAACTATTCTTTTGTTCTCTGGCTTTTTAACTAGTATATAAGTCTTATTCTTCATGAGGGACTCCATTTTCTCCTTCATTTGCTTGCAGCCAATTTTCTTTGAACTTACTATTGCATGGTGTCACCAATGTTCAGGGCCTGTGAAACAATATCATGATGGGCAAAATGTGATGGTGGCCTAATTTCTCTTCGTGCCTAATAGGTCCCAAATTCAGAAAATAAAATGCTAAGATAATTTGTCTTCTCTT
This sequence comes from Morus notabilis, assembly GCF_000414095.1. Classification (NCBI taxonomy): domain Eukaryota; kingdom Viridiplantae; phylum Streptophyta; class Magnoliopsida; order Rosales; family Moraceae; genus Morus; species Morus notabilis. The sequence goes on along the minus strand of NW_010358070.1, from coordinate 229,060 downwards.
TAGGTGAGAAGCGTACCATAATTTGCATAGAAATGATTACTTACTTTCATTAATAAACTTGGGCTGCTTAAATAAGCAAAGCCACATACAAATAAACTGAATAAAAGGGAAACTATTAGCTAATAACTGGGCTACAACCCACGTAAAACAATGCACGTAAACACGTAAGAAACATAACATAACTAACGGAAATGAAATGGATGTAAAACTCGTGACCATCGAGGACCTATTCACACGTAAAACTCTCAACTGCCATGACCTAGTCCATTCCTCCTCTTCCCGTCCAAGCTTTTTTTTCCTGCTCTTCACGTCCCAGCTTATCCCAAGTATGTGGGATTTGGCTTACGGCCCCTCTCCAAACATCGTGGCCTAACAATACCTCCCCCATCAAGTGGATCATTGTCCTCAAGGTCCAAATTTGGAAACATCTCCCGTAACTTCTTTGTTGGCTCCCACGTTGCCTCCTCGGCTGGAAGGTGCTTCCATTGCACTAAGCTTTCTTCGACCAGCTGAGTGCCTTGCTTGATCCAACGGTAGTCTAAAATAGTTTGCGGCTTCAATAAGATTACCCCTTCATCGGTGAATGGTGGTAACTCGGCCTGTGGTTCTTCAGCGTTGTCCCTATTATCTTGGTATCGTTTGAGGAGCGATACGTGAAACACTGGGTGAATGCGCGCCCCTTATGGTATGCGACAGGCCCGATCTTCTCTAGAATCTGGTAGGGTCTATAAAAACAACTAGCTAGTTTCTGATGGACCCGTTTGAAGGCCGTTTACTGGCGGTATGGGTGCAGTTTCAAAAGTACCCATTCACCGATATTGAACGAAATATCCCTTCTTTTCTTATCTGCCATCTGCTTCATTCTGTTCACCGAATTTTCTAAGTTGGCCTTCAGTTGCCGTAGCAGTGCATCTCGGCTTATAAGTTGCTGATCAACTTCATGAACCAGTGAAAGTCCGTCTTTGTATGTCAGAATGAGGGGCGGCAATCTTCCATACAACGCCTAAAAAGGGGGTCATCCCCGTCGAAATATGGTGTGTCGTATTATACCAATATTCCGCCGAAGGTAAATAGCCGCTCCATTTCTGTGGCCACTAATGAACAAAACACCGAAGATATTGCTCGACACAGCAATTGATGACTTCCGTCTGGCCATCCGTCTGTGGGTGGTATGCGGAACTGAGCTGTAGTTTAGTGCTCGACAGCTTGAAAAATTCTTTCCAGAAGTTACTGATGAAGATTGGGTCTCGATCACTGATAATTGATTTTGGCATGCCGTGAAGCTTAATGATGCCTTCCACAAATTTCTCTGCTACAGTTTTTACAGTAAAAGGATGACTTAAAGTAAGGAAATGAGCGGACTTACTAAGTCTGTCGACAACCACCATGATGGTGTCCTTTCCCTGCGAAACTGGTAAGCTCTCAATAAAGTCTAAAGTGATGTCGTCCCATACTTGGCACGGGATTGGCAGCGTTTGAAGAAGCCCAGCTGGAGCTAAGGTCTCGGCTTTTATTTTCTGGCATACCTCGCATCCCTTGACGTAGTCTTGCATTGATCTATGCATTCCATGCCAATAAAACTGCTACCCCAATTTCTTGAACGTACGTAGGACGCCCGAATGACACCCTACCTTGGTGTTATGCATTTCGTGTAACAGTTTGGCTCTTAAGGTGACATTGTTCGGAACAATGACCCGTCCTTTGTATAGTAATAGCCCTTGGTGCCATGTATATGATCCTCCAGGTTGTTTGGTGGCCACATGGACCTTTGACTGAATGTACTGGTCTTCCTCTGCGGCTTTTTTAATTTCCTCCCATAAGCTAACCTGTGGAAAGAAAATATGGTGAAGAATAGGACTGCCCTATTTTTGAGATAGAGCATCCGCTGCGGAGTTCTCACGGCCCAGCCTGTATTTAATTTCGTAATCATAGCCCAATAGCTTAGCAACCCATTTTTGTTGCTCTGGAGTTGCTATTCGTTGCTCTAGAAAATATTTGAGACTACATTGATTGGTTTGAATATAGAATTTTTTGCCTAGAAGGTAAGGCCACCAAGTACGGATGGCTTCGACGATAGCCAACATCTCCTTAGCATACGTCGACCAGGATTTCTTGGTCACTCTGAGGGCTCGACTTATGTATGCCACTGGTTTGCCTTTTTGAGATAGGATCGCTCCAATTCCTTCCCCAGATGTGTCAGTTTCAATAGTGAAATCATCATTGAAGTTTGGCATGGCTAATATAGACGTGGTCATCATGGCCTATTTGAGAGCAAGGAAGGCGGATTCAGCTTCTCCATGCCATCCGAATTGGCCCTTTTTTAGAAGATTGGTAAGAGGCCAAGCTTTAATGTCGTAATCTTTGACAAGCTTCTGGTAACAACCTATCAAACCTAAAAACCCACGTAGTTCTGAAATGTTAGTAGGTCGAGGCCAGGCTACCATAGCAGCAATTTTATTTTCATCCACTTTTTCGCCTTGACTAGTGATGATGTGCCCCAAGTACTCCAATTCTTACTGCCCAAATGCATATTTGCTAGCTTTAACAAAGAATCTGTGCTGCCTCAATATTTTGAAAGTCTGCCTTACATGCATTAAATTTTGGGATGTATTAAATGTTGATCCCAATCCGGACTATAGGCCAAAATATCATCAAAGAAAACTATTATGAATTTTTGAAGATGATGTCGAAAGATGGAGTTCATGATAGCTTGGAATGTTGAAGGTGCATTACATAAGCCAAATGGCATAACCAAGTATTCGTAATGTCCATCATGTGTTTGAAAATCAGTTTTATGGATATCACATGTTTTAATTCGTACCTGATGGTACCCCGCTCTCAAGTCAAGCTTGGTAACATAAGAAGCACCGTAAAGCTCATCCAACATATCCTCCACTGTAGGGATTGGAAATCGGTCTTTAATGGTTGCGGCGTTGAGCGCGCGATAATCTGTGTAAAAGCGCCAATTTTTGTCTTTCTTTTTTACTAGCAATACGGGTGACGAGAAGGGGCTAGTGCTGGGTCGTACAAGCCCAGATTGCAATATATCTTGGACCTGCTTCTCAATCTCGTTCTTTTGATAATGCGCATACCTGTAAGGCCGTACATTAGTCGGTTCGGTTCCTTCCTTAAGGGTAATGCCTTGGTCAATCTCCTGTATTGGTGCTAAGCTTGAGGGTTTCGTGAATAAATCTGAGAATTCCTGCAATATCTCCCGCATGCTTAAATGAATCTCTTGCGGTTTCGTATGGGCAACCTGTAAGCATAAAACAAATAGAGCATGGCTAGGATGAATTTCTTTAGTTAACTCTTCGATTGATGCTGCTTGGATATTTTGCCCGTTGATGCCTACCAATCTCCTGGTATGGTTTTCCCACATGAATTCCATAGTTAACTGCCCCCAATCACACACCACGGAGCCAAGTAGCTCAAGCCATTGGATTCCCAAAACTACGTCTAACCCTGTGAGAGAGGTAAGGAATAAAGGGTTAAGGAAAAAAGGGTACCCTGTAAATTGATTTGTACCTCTTCAAACCTCCCTTGGCATCTGAGATTTTCTCCATTAGCAACCCGGACCGTGAAGGTTTTCGTAGGCACCACCGGTAGACGTAGCAAATTGGCCATACGCTCACTGATAAAGTTGTTAGTCGATCTGCTATCGATTAATACAATGACGTCGTGGGCACCGATTTTGCCAGCGATCCACGTGGTTTTAGGCGTGGTCCATCCTGTTAGTGCATGCAACGTAATTTCTGGTTCAGGAGGCCCTTCGGGATTCTTTGTAGTTGGATGTTCTTCAGTAACATTGTCGCATAATAGGTTACCGCTATCCTCGTAACCCTCCAACATGAGTATCTGTGGCCCCTGACATTTGTGTCCTGCAGTAAAACGATCATTACAATTGAAACATAAGTTTTGGGCTCGTCTCCGCTGCATTTCTTCCCAAGTAAGTCGTCACACAGGGACGGCAGGGGCTGGTGGTGCTGCTCGATTAGTAGGGGGAAGAACTAGGGGAGCTCGCGTTGGTGGTGCAGGCCTTACAAACCTCCTCTGTCTAGCAAGTTGATCATCCTTCATTCTTGCTAAACTGATGGCTTCTTTTACTATCTGGGGCTTAAACACCCGTATACCATCCGAGATGTCCGTCTTTAAGCCACCCATAAAAGTTCCTACAAGAGCTCTTTGCGTCCATCCCTGTACTTGATTGCCCAAGCGCTCGAATTCCCGTTGGTAATCTCGCAAAGATCCAACCTGCCTTATCCTCGAAAGAGCTTCATCAAAATCTTCGCACTCCGAAGGCCCAAAGCAAGCTGAAAGTTTGTCTTCGAGGTTTTCCCATGAGAGAGCTCGTCCTTCTTCTTCGAACGTCCTGCGGATCCACTGCCACCATTGGTTGGCCTCTCCTTCCAAGTGATAGGAGGCTAAAGAGACTTTTTGGGGTTCAGGAGTACTCTGGAACTCAAAAAATTGGTTCACATGATTGAACCACTCCGTCGGATCATCCCTTGAAAATCGAGTAAATTCAAGCTTTGCTGTTTTGGAAGATACCACCAGTCGTCCCCCATCGTTGCCTTCTCGGTGATGGTTGCCTTCTCGATGATGGCTACCGGGGTTGGGGTTCTCCTGGTTTGCGAGCAAGACTTCGGAGAGGCGGTTGAGCGTTTCTTCCACATGATGAAGCCTCTTGGTCATGCCGAGCTCTATCCTGTGTAACCTATCCTGCACTCCACCAATTCTAGCTTCTAACTGCTCATACGCTTTTTATTGGTTCCCATAGATAACCTGTCTCTGATACCAATTAATAGGTCTTAAATTTAGAAAATAAAATGCTAAGATAATTTGTCTTCTCTTCGGGTGAGAAGCGTACCACAATTTGCATAGAAATGATTACTTACTTCCATTGATAAACTTGGGCTGCTTAAATAAGCAAAGCCACGTACAAATAAACTGAATAAAAGGGAAACTATTAGCTAATAACTGGACTACAACCCATGTAAAACAAAGCACGTAAACACGTAAGAAACATAACATAACTAACGGAAATGAAATGGACGTAAAACTCACAACCATCGAGGACCTATTCGTACGTAAAACTCTCAACTACCATAACCCAGTCTATTCCTGCTCTTCACGTCCTAACTTATCCCAAGTATTTAGGATTTGACTTGCGGCCCCTCTCTGAACGTAGTGGCCTAATAGTGCCATGTCTATAAAAAACATGTAGTTTGAGAGATTATCAATATCCACAGTATTCACTGGATCCAAGTCTGCATCCTCCTCATAAAGCTGGTCATTTTGATCACCACTGACAGTAACTTCAGTAGCTTCAGTTTCATCACCATTGACAGCTTCATTTTCTTCTATATATTGATCACCATTCACTATATTCTCTCCACCTTGATCAATATCTCCACCTTGAGCTGTTGAAGATTTGGATATCAAGGTACTCATCTAACTCAAAAGTGAATAGATCAAGTTACTCATCTAATTACTCAGAGAATTGATTATCATGGTCAGTTTTTTAGAAAATAGTTTCATTGAAAATTACATCCCTGGATATAACACATTTCTTATCACCTATAATCCATAATTTGAACCCTTTAACCCGACGTGGATATCCTATGAACACAACCTTTTTTGCTCTAGGGTTAAGTTTCCCTTGGTTCTTATGCATAAAAGCAATGCACCCAGAAGGTTTAGGATGACCAATCTTAGGTGGTTTACCTGTCCATGCATGCTTAGGGGTTTTAAATCATATAGATGATGATGGTGATCTATTTACTAATAACATGCAATAGATGTAGCCTCACCCTAAAATTTCTTACCTAAGCCTGATTCATGCAACATGCATCTGACTTTGTTTAACAGGGTCCTATTCATCCTCTCAACAATATCATTTTACTGAGGGGTTCCAGTGTAAGTCCAATGTCTTTCTATCCCATTTTGAATGCAAAAGCTAGTAAAAGGCTCATTACAATATTCAAGACCATTATATGTTCTCATTTTCTTAATTCTCTTACCAGTTTGAAGTTCAACCAAGTGTTTCCATTCTTTAAATTTCTCAAAAGTTTGATCTTTAGTTTTTAAAAAATATGTCCAGCCTTTTCTAGAGAAATCATCAATGAATGAGATAAAATATTGAGAATTTGAACGTGAAAAAGGTCCCTGAGGAGATCCCCACAAATCAGAGTGTACATACTCTAGGATTTTGTTGGTCTTGTATATGGTAGGAGTAAATCTTAGTCTGTGTGACTTTCCATAGATGCATGCCTCACATTATCAAGTGAATTGATTTTCTTGGGGTCAATTACTCCTTGGTTGCCTAACTCATTGAGCCCTTTTATGGTAATATGTTATAGCCTTTTATACCATATCAAGGTTTCATCTGGTTTGGTAGACACAACTGCAACATCTCCAAAAATTACCTTGCCCTGTAGGATATACAAACCCTGCTGCAATTATCCTCTTAGAACAACCAGAGAGCCCTTCATGACTCTTAGGTTCCCATTCTCAGACTTATAAATATAGCCATTTGAGTCCAGTAACCAAGTGATACCAAATTTCTTCTTAAATCAGGTACAAACCTGACATGATCAAGTCTTTTAAGAGAACCATCCCACATCTTGAACATTACTGAGCCTATACGTGAAACTTGGCAGGAATTGTTGTTACCCATGAAGACTAATCCTTCATCCAAGGTTTTGAAGTCAATGAGCCAATCCCTTCTTGGAGTCATGTGAAAAGTGCATCCTAAAAGGTTAACTTATTAGGTCTTAGATCTTTTCATGTGTATGAACCACTTCACATTCTCATTCACTTTTCATGTGAGACAACACACATGAACTTTTCTCAATAATCTCCCCCTCATATCTGTGTTCACCAAGCTCCCCCTCGAATTAAAGTTTCTAGTAGCCGGCACATCCAAGCATCACACTCTAAACAAGAGCCAACTCCAACATGGAAAAGAGAGTCGAAACCATGCAACTCCACTAATACTCTACCAGTATCACCTACAACAGCACCAACTGTGGGAACACCAACTCTCCATGGGAGACAGTGTGGGAACTATAACCGAGTGTGATCGCTTAGCCCATATGAATTCTCGGCTCTGAGACCATTTATTGAGGAAACACCACATGCAAAATTAATCTAATATTATATATATATATATATAAACCGAAAGAAAGGACAAAAAAACAAGAAGAGAGAGAGAGAAGCAAGAAAATCAAAGTCTTTTTGTGCTGCACGTGTTGGAGGACATTAATATTTATACGTTCCCTTCGCTTTCGTGTATGTAGAAAACTCTTGAGCATTTGAGTATGACACAGTTTTCATTGAGATATTGAAACAATGAATGTTATAATTCAAAAAGTTTAAATAATACATGGTTTACTCAGGACTTGATCTTTCAAGTATTCTTTGATTAAATATAGTCATGGTATATATTTAAGTTTTCTCGAAGAAAATGTATGTTTACTCTAAAGAAACGGGAAGTCTTAAATCTACCAACCATACAGGTCTAATAATGTGTTTTTTATTTTTTGTATTTTTGTGTGAGATTGTTTATATGTTTGTAACATTTGTTGTGTTTAAGTATAATACTTAATATTATATATGTTGAACTATATTTTTTAAATGTCACTTAAATGAATGATATTATACACCAATATAAAAAAAGTTACATTTATTGGACTAATACTGCTGCCAGACTTAAACATTTCCAACAAAAAAATTACTTTTTTTGGCTTTATTGAAGTAATTTATTATCTAAGTTTATTATTATTATTTTCCTTCCTGGGAGGACCCTAAACAAAATGTAACTTCTCTAGTTTTCGTTTTTCTTTTTTAAGGACGAAAGATCCTGGCTAGTTAGCACGTGTATTGCTTCACAAAAAAGTGGCACATTTATTATTATTATTATTATTTTCCCCAAGAGTTGGGCCATGAACTTAGATATTGAAGATAATTTGGAATTTTCCTTTTGTCCAAAGCGATATATTCTGTAAATGACATTCGTGTAAAAGTTCTTTTAATAGTACTTATTAATAAAAGTTCAGTTTAATGGGAATCACAATTACATAAATTCAAGCATGTACTAATTTATTAAAGTTGCAAATTGGGATTTAACGCCTTGATCTCTTCTCTCCTTAAAAAGAGAATTCACTTCTCCCTGTTTCGTTGTTTAAATGTCTTTTTTTTTTTTAGTGTTTTTTTTTTTTTTTTCTTTTTTTTGTTTTTTTTTTTTTTTTTTTTTTTTTTTTTTTTTTCATTTCTTCTTTTCCTTCCTTATCTTTTTCATTGCATCTTTTAACCTGTAATTTTTATATACTTTTAAATATATCCCTTTAAATACTTTTTTACTGTTATTTACAATATTATTTTTTTTAATTCCTTGTTAAATTAATTTATTCTCATATGTGCTTCTACATAAATGTTTTTTGTTTGTGATCCTCATAAATTACACCTTTAATTGTGAAATATTTCACATAAGTTTTTTTTTTCTTTTTTCTTCTGTTTTTTATTTCAGATCTTTTTTCTCGCTTTTTGTCTTTGTTTCTTTTATTCTTTTATTCTTTTCTTTTTTTCCCTGACAATTTGTCTAACTATTGTCTAAATGAATCACGCACGCGAAGCGCACGGTTTTCATTAGTTAAAGATTAAAATTAGACAAATAATATTCAACTTTTATCAGACGTTTACTTATTTCCTATTAGAATATAAAGACACAAACACACTTACAGGACAAAATAAAAATTGCTCACGTTATAAAGACGATATCTATCAATCTCTGTTCTAGGAAGTAGAGATCTATCTTATTCACTCATACAAGATGAACACAATTTACAATTATGAAAATAAACTGTTTATTTTGGGGGTTTTTTTTTTTCCATCACATTTGTCTCTATTCATTCTAAGAGCTAGTAATACAAGCATAAAATTTGAAATTTCTAACGATAATTTTTTACCTTTATTTTTCCTCGTGAGGTAAGACATGGGCAAGAGTAATGAAGGACAAATAGTAATTGTGCATGCAAATCGAAATTGGGAAATTAATTATTAAAAGAAAATTGAAAGCATCCATGCATTTTGGCTATATTCTATAAAAATAATCTAATCATATCCATCTAGTTTTTTTTTTTTTTTTTTTTTTTTTTTTTTTTTTTTTTTTTTAAGTATTCTTCATATTTGCATTATTGACTATATAAGAGTTTTTTTTTTTTTTTTTTCTCTTTCTCACTTCAAAAGATGTATATTTGTCAAGAGGGTTTGAACGTCGGCAAGAGATAAAATTATTTTAGTTTCATGTGTTATAGTAAAACATGTTCTTGATATCCCGTGTTTTTTTTATAATATTAAAGTGACACATTAACGTTTTTAAAAATGTTTCTTTAGTACCTTGAAGTTGATTTTTGAGACGTAAAATGACTTTAGTATCCTTCTATTTAATTAACTAAAAACTAATAAATTTAGAAAAAAAAAATCATAAGATTTTTTATTTTGTTGTTTTCTTTTAAATATTTTAATGTTTTGAAATATTTTAGATTTTTATACAAAAATATTATCACTATTTAATTAATAAGAAGAGTAGTTTGGATATTGCATGTCTCCAAGGATGAAAATGGCCATGATATTGTTGACATTTTCACGACATTGTTCATATTTTGAAGTCTCGGCATGGATAAGAAGGAGAAAGATAGTCCTCCCAGCATGTCCGTAAAATGTCCCCAATGTCTAAGAATATCCACTATATCTGTTAATATCTATAAATATCCCAGATTTTTTAAAAATGTCCACAAAATGTCCAAAATCACGAGGATTTTTTTTTGCACAAAAATTAATTTTATAGCACATATTAATCTTTTCCTATCTTTTTCAATAAAATGAGAAAATATGATTCAAATCAAAAGCAAAAAAAAAAATTACTAAGACTTAATTAGTTTGTAAATAATTTTAATCTTTTAAATGAATAATTCATATTCAAAGATTAATATTTTAGTCGTACTGACCACTTGGCAACATTTAAAATGTGATTTACGGTACCAAGCAGATATTTTTAATAACATCAAGGTACCCTTTTAATATTATAAAAAATACATGACACTAAGAGTATGTTTCTCTATAACAGAAAGTACCAAAATAATTTTTTTCCCTTTATTAAAAGAAGCAATGACACAAAAAGAAAAATATTGGAAACAATTTTGAATTTTTCATGTTTTCACAAGATCTCATCATATCAATATCTTGTTTGATTCCACATAATTTGAAGTAAAGCATTATGAGTGCATCTATTGACACCACTCCTATTTTTTACGCTTCTTTTTCATAAAAATTTTTAGGAGATTTTGTTTCATGTATCCATCTTTGGTTCTAAATCATGGTTCATGGTTCTCTACAATATTTTTCTCTCACAAAAAATTTAAACTTCAAAAATCAGAATCATGAATCATGATTCTGAATCCATAAACCAAACGTTACCTTAGTACTAAATTACTCATTAATAAAAGTACTTTTTAATACAAAGTATTTAAAAAAATACTTATTACACGTCTCATCTTAAAATAAATGTTATAGGAGGTCTATTACCACCCCTTAATTTACTCTTTTCACACTCTTTATAATAAATTAATTTACGAAAAACAACCATCATGCATTCCATCCCTTTAAAAAAAATATTATTCCATCTTAAAATTATATGCCCTACGTTCTTTTTTTTTTTTTTTTGACAAATAGGGAATGAGTTCTAACATGAAAAAAAACTTCTACAAATAAAATTCGTAGTGTTTTTTTTTTTTTTTTTTTCCCCGCTCAAGATTCTTGTTTCTTACATATATAAACTTTTTTTGAATTAGTACCAGCACAAATCATTTACCGTTTTTTGTTCTTATATCTATATAGCCTTAAAAAAAAACAGCACAAATTATTTACCATTTTTATTCTTATATCCTCTACACAGCCTTAAAAAAAAATATAAACCCGATTTGTACAAATGGTTTATAAACCCCTTAATAAAAGCATATAAATCCCAGTGTATACAAATTGTTAATATGAACCCAAATGCAAAAAAGAGAGTGATCGACATTAGCATACAAATTGTTGAAGGTCTTAATAGCTGGCCTTACCCTTTGACGGGGAGCATTGATCAGTCTCATCAAATGTGTTAATGGTCGAATGTATAGAGTGTGGTTTAATCCACACTAAATTAAATACTGAATTAGTAGGAACAAGCCTACACATATGAAACCCTAAGACAATCACGTAACGCTTGGATTTTTTATCATCAACTTATTGTAGTTCTTCACACTTTAATGTTATTTAGTCCCACTAATTAATAGTTGTTTTATCACTTTGGATTATGACTGAATTTTGTAAATTATCTCTCGCGGCAAATAATACAATATCCTATTTTATACCACCAAAATTTTATTTTCAATTGGTAAATAAATAAAACCATATTTCTCTTCTATTCTCAGAACACTCCTTTATGAAAATATAAGGCATATCCTAGTGCAATTCAAGAAGCTACATCTGTTGTAGTAATAAACAATCTTGTTTATACCCGTCATTTCATTGATCAGAGAATTTCATGTTAGCTATGAAAGTTATCTTACCAAAATCATTAAATTTGCATAACTTTAGATTAAATTATCATATATGTTTTACTGTGCATTTAGTTATCGGTTCAATAATTATTTAAATATTTTTATTATAGTATTTTCTTTTATAAAATTTAAATTTCTATTCAAATATTTTTATTCAAACTTATAAATCAAACAAAACCTTTTTTTTTACCGACAATTTTTCATATTAGAAGACGTTTGATTTATATATTCAGAATTAGTCTTATTTTACGTGTATTTTTTATAAAAAAAAATATTATAGAGAATTATAAATTATTATTCAGAATCAAAAACGAATATAAAAAATAAACGTCTCATTCTCAACCCTCATCAAAAAAAGAAAAATCATAACTATTCCCTTGTTTAATTTTTTACTATTCACTTGTTTAGAATTCAAACAAATGTTAACCGGCAGTTGGGCGAAGAAAAGAAATTATTAAAATTTTGCTAGAATAGTACTTCATGGATAAATATAATGATCATTGTCCGCAAAATAGTAAAGTTCAAGATTGCAAAAAGTGCTCAGAAAAACTAATGCGTACTTTCAAAAGGACAATTATATCCTCAACACCAAAACCATGTCCAATCATCACACGCCACGTCAGTAATCGCAGCCAAAGTTTGTGCTACCCAAGGGGCATGTCCCAAGGTCAGGACTAGGTAGGTCAAAAGGCCTGACTAAACTTAAAAAAAAAACAGGGAGAGAGAGGCCATTTGGTGCACCAAATCTCTGTGCCACCAACCCGACACAAAAAAGTCGCAACTCACAGAAGAGAGAATAAAAAAAGGGTGTTCGGGAAAGAAGAGAAAATCTAGAGGCCACATAAACTTGTGGCTGAGAATCAAATTCACCTGCTGACGTGGCATCCACCTCTCATTTAAACGGATCAAAATCCAAGACCACGTTTAAACTTGTTTGCTCTTACTGCCAACAACATCAACAACAAAGAGAGAGATAGAAAGAAAGAAAGGAAAAAAAAAAAGCAAGAGATTTTCTCGCGCCTTTTCTATATTGCTCTGTTTTTTGGTACTCTGTTTGGTTGCTGGGAAAGATAGAAGGGAAAATAGTACAAAAAATGCTGGAGAGTAAGGACCCGGCCATCAAGCTGTTTGGGAAGAAGATCGCCGTGCCGGCTGACGATGAGGCCCGAGCGGTCTCCGGCGAAGAATTGGCCTCGCAGCCGTTGGAGAAGGAAGATGTAAATGAAGAAGAGACTGAAACGGAGATGAAGGTAAATAATAATTATAATAATAAACTGATTTGTTGAGGTTGTTTATGTGGGGATTTTAGGATGACCCTTTTGTTGAAATGCTGAGAAATTTGGTGGGCTGGTTTTGGTTTTTTCCATTTTTGTAGATTTGGATGCTTGAGAATTGGGATATTGATTTCTCAAGTTGGTTTTTGACTTTTGTTAGCAAATTTTGTTTTTTTTTTTGTTTTATTCTTCTTTTTTGCTCTGCCTGATTTGAGATTAAATTTTGTTTTCTTATTTTTGGAATCCATTTTATTCATTTTTTATTTCTTGAATTCAGAATTTGAAACAAAACATATTTCAAGAAAAAAGCTTTGCCTTTCTCTAATTTTTTTTTTCCCTGTAATCTACTAGTAGCAAACTTATGAATGAAATTGGCCATCAGAAAAGTGATTTTCAGACCCTTCTCTCTCTCTCTCTCTCTCTCTCTCTGTTAAGAGTACTGCTTTTCAGTTGGTACTTATATTCATCTACAACTGCATAACCTGCTTTCTGATCTGCTGCCAAATTGGGGCAGAATTATTAATGACCATCAACCAGTGCCTTTTTCTATTTAATAACAGCTGTTTTCTTTCTGAAATTTTCCCATATATACATATATATACACACATATATATATAATATTTTTCTTACACGCCAGTCAAAATCACCCCCCGACCATCAGCCAGAAGTAAAATTTGGTTTTATTGGAAAAACTGTACAAGGGTTTTTCTCCTGATTTTCTGAACCTTTTTCATTATTAAATGTGACTGATCACTAATCTCTTAACCAAAAAGGGAAATAAAAAAAAACACTTTGTTCCCATAAGTTTTGGTAGTGGGATTCTTCAACTTTCTAGAAATCAACCTGGTTTCATCTCGTCTTAATAATAGCCTTAAAATAAGTCTCAATTTTAGAAATATGAAAAGGACTATTTATGAACTAACTTATAGTTTTCATATTTTTAGTTGTTTGGTCTTGTCATGCTGAATTTAGGCTCATATGTCACACCAGGTTTCCTAATTCATTAAACTGAATATTCAATTTTTGTGAATTCTCAGGATTCTCCACCAAGATCAGCCTCGGAGAACTCGGGACAAGATAGTGATCCGCCTTCGGAGACTGAAGATTCAATAAACCCCGAAACATTACCGGACTCCAGCAATGTCAACCCCAAGACACCTTCCGTAAACGAGGAAAGCGCAAAGTCGAATATCGCGAAGATCGACAATGAAAAGAACAACGCAAGCGCAGCCAACGCGCAGGAGAAAACCTTGAAGAAACCGGATAAAATCCTGCCCTGCCCTCGCTGCAATAGCATGGACACAAAATTCTGTTACTATAACAACTATAATGTCAACCAACCCCGCCATTTCTGCAAGGCGTGCCAGAGATACTGGACGGCAGGTGGGACAATGAGGAACGTGCCTGTGGGAGCTGGACGGCGCAAGAACAAGAACTCCTCCTCGCATTACCGCCACATCACCATCTCGGAGGCTCTCCAAGCTGCTCGAATCGAGGCTGCTCCTCCGAACGGGACACACCCCCACCACCACCACCACCACCACCACCACCACCACCCTGCATTGAAGAGCAACGGCAGAGTCCTAAGCTTTGCCTTGGATGCACCAATTTGTGATTCCATGGCATCTGTTTTGAACCTCACAGATAACAAAAAGGCCCCCCGGAACGGTTTCCACAAAACTGAGGAAAGGGGGTTCCCGGGGCCTTGCAAAGGTAGAGAGAATGGTGATGATTGCTCGAGTGCATCTTCGATTACCGTGTCGAATTCGATGGATGAAGTTGGGAGAAATAGTACTCAAGAACCGCAAGTTCACAACATGAATGGATTCTCTTCCATTCCTTGCATCCCTGGCGTCCCTTGGCCTTATCCTTGGAATTCAGCAGTTCCACCGCCGCCCCCGCCCCCACCGCCCTTTTGCCCTCCGGGGTTTCCCATGTCATTTTACCCCGCGGCATATTGGAACTGCGCGGTTCCAGGCACTTGGAACATTCCTTGGTTTGCCCCTCCACAGCCTTCTTCTCCGAGCCAGAACTCTCCGAGCTTGGGCTCAAATTCTCCGACACTAGGGAAGCATTCGAGGGATGGTGAAATTCTAAAATCAGACAGTTTGGAGAAAGAGGAGCCCTCAAAACCGAAAAATGGATCCGTTCTAGTCCCAAAAACGCTGAGGATCGACGACCCGACTGAGGCCGCGAAGAGCTCCATTTGGGCAACACTTGGGATCAAGAATGATGGAATCTCTGGTGGAGGGATGTTCAAGGCATTCCAATCAAAAAGTGATGAGAAGAAAAGCATGGCTGAGACATCTCCAGTGCTGAGAGCTAACCCTGCAGCCTTGTCTAGATCACTCAAGTTTCATGAGAGCTCATAAAAACTGTTGGCCTAATTCATCAACTCTTTTAAGTTTTGGTGACCATCAATCAACAAGCTTTTGAGTCATCTGATTCAGCTTGATGGGTTGATTAACTTGACTGAAATGTAGAAATGGAAGGAGGATCCAAATAGTTTTATGTCATTTAGGTCCCTCAGCTTGGTGGAGGGAACTAATGTAGGATAAAAGCTTTAGCGGCAGCTAATTTTGTTTTTGTTTTTCTTTTTGTAACAGTATATGCACAGGTGTCTTCTAATATTCTTAGCTTTGCTGGGTTTGTGTTCATGTAAAAATATATTACAATATATGTGAAATAATGTCAGAGAGTTAAAAGAAATATCTTTTTTACATTTTAGAATGAACTTTCCCAAAAATCCCAGCTTTTTTTCTTGATTCTTTGCTCAATAATCAATAGAACTACGTTCAACATCCAAATAGCTAAATTGATGAAAAAGGGTATCCATAAGATAAATAAGGGTTCTATAGCAGTAGGACCTCTCACCCGCATCACATATTTCTAAATATTAGATCATATTAAAATTAAAAAAATGCATTAAAAAATTTATGATACAAATTTGATGGTTGATAAATGAAAACCTAATAGTAGTTTATTTTTTCAAGTTTTATCGTAAAAAAAATCTCGATAAGTAAAATATTTCCTTAATTAAAATTCAGAGTCAAAAATATATACATATATGCTCAGGGAAAGCCAAGAAAGACAATTGTACTAAGCTTATGGTTGAATGATAAAGAAGGGGGTTGTGGGGCTACATGAGACATACCACCAAAGTTGAAGTAGATAAACTTGAATAAAATTCCATTGAGGCCAAGTTAGCTTTCCTTTTCAAACATGAAAAATCCTTACAACTTGCAATAAAGTCATATTGCAATCTCTCCGTTCATGTTCTTTTCTTTTTTTTTTTTTCTCTCTCTCTCCTTGTTCCTTTTTTCTTCTTCCTTCTCAACAATTTATATTATCAGTTGGGGTTTCCAATTTAATATAAAAAAAGGAAGGAAAAAAAAAAGAATAAATCAATGTCAAAATCAATCCCTACCCTTTGATTCCAAGTGCCCCTAGAAATAGGAAAGATCTCTATTATAATTTTTTTTTTTAAATAAATCCCTATTACAATTAACTACCACAGAAATAGCCTATTCTGGGTCTCATCCAAAGAAACTCTCAACACCCTTTTATTGTATTTTTAACCTTTAACCTTTTTCCTGCTTATTTAAGGGGAGAGTAAAGAGTCTTTTTACCAAATACCAAGTTTAGATGTTAACTCATGTGAAAACAATAAACAAGGACTTACTACACTATAATTGAAACCTAAAGTTTAACTAAAAATAAATAAATCATTTTATGTATTCATCTAACTATTTCCGTGATTTATGCATGTATGAATCAACTTTTGGGTTAATTTCTTTTAGAACACAAAAAATGAAAGTATTTTAAGGATTTACCGGTTTTGATTATTTCATTTGCGACACCAACACATTAGATTTTTCTTGTAATTATAATAGTTACCAACAAAATAATAGTGCATTTTATAATTACTTATTAGTGATATAAGAAAACTAACCTTTAACTTTTTTAATTAGGAAAATATACCTTATTATATATGTTATTGTTTGACTGAGAGCCAATAAACTTTCGCTTTTCCCAAGTAGTGACAAAAACGCGGGTGGTTGCTTTTCCATTGATAAGAACGAATTTATATGGATATTTGGATATACACCCTTAATAATTAGTGGATGAATCTACCTCAGTTATTTTGGAGCACTTTCTAGCTATATATATCGGAGTCAGACATGCTTGTCCACAACCAACTAGCAAATAAAGTCTCTCTCTCTCTCTCTCTCTCTATATATATATATATATATATGTATATGTATATATTATATAATATATATAAATCAAGTAGGAAATAAAAAAAGGCCCAGATATTTTGTTGTTATAAGCAAATACAGGCCACATTTTATGCATGAGATGAGTTGGTATGGGCCCCCAAGTGCACATAATGCCATGAATCCTTTTGGCACTCTCTTGCCTTTTGCTTTCTTTTCTTTTGCTCTTTTCTTTTAATGGGAAAGCCGAAAGCAATTGCTCACTTCTTTTCATCCATATGCCCAAATTTCCATTCTGTGGAGGAAAACTTACCAAAATATAAGTGCTAATTTTCTTATCAAGTTTCACATGAAGATCCATGGCCATTTTTTATTTGGATCCTCAGACTTTGTTCATAATTAGTATTTGCCTCTACTTATGTAATCTGAAACTTTGAAATCAACCTTAAATGCTATTGGAATTTGGAGTGCAACTACTGGATACTAATGGGTCTTGAGTTCTTTTTCTAAGAAGTGGCAATCTTGAAACTAAAATGAAATATTGTGGTCCGTTTATTAAAGAATGGAAAGAAATTATCAAAATAACTAGTTGAGCCATTTTCCAGGCCACACGCAAAAAAAAAAAAAAAAAAAAAAAAAAAAAAAAAAAAAAAAAAAAGTTGTATTGGTCATTATATTGCAAACAACACTAACAGGTTCAGCAAGAGTGAAATAAAATAACAGGTTCAAAGAACAAAAGAAAACCCCGCTAAGGGGTCCAAAGCAAAAAAGAAAAACAAGACTAATAAGAGGGAGTTTATGAGTTGTCCTTTTCCAATAAGCTATGCACGGCTAAGATGAAGCTTAGGAAAAAAGAAAACAAAAAGGACTAGCACAAAGGACATATTTACAAATGTCAATGGATAACTCGTTCAGTTCTATAACAATTCACGTAAAATTGATATTAATCGTCATTTAAATAAGAAGCGATCGCGTCACTCATAATTATCTTCGATATAATTCAAAACTAGAATGCTAAGAATAATCACTAAATTTATGACCGTCCAAGCGCGGTCTTTTTAGGGTAGGACCCGCAGGGTTACGCTTGATGGCATTGCAAGCTACAATACCAACATGGAGTACCTAATTGTCATTCGTCCAATAGACCATTCATCTATCCACGGTCCGCCTCAAGGCTAATCCAACAGCCAGCAAACCCGAGCAGGGAATTTCACAAACGATTGAATTGGTCTAAAAAAGTTAACAGAAGTACTTCTTCTGCCATTTTCTGCCGTGGCCTAATATCATTTTTCACTAAATATCGATCTGCTAAGCTGCACTTGATGCCATATGACATACCCGTGAGTCTATATTTTTTGTATTCAATACTATATATGGTACAAAGGTAATATTGCCTAATGTGGCTTCAAATCTTCAATTTCAAACCAAAACCAATAAGGGTGAGCACAAAATCTTTATCTCACAACTAATGCAACTAGTGTTGAAACTTTGGACCGGCGGCCCTGCCCGAAGCCCGAATTTTTTGGGCTCAGCGGGCAGGCCCAAAAGCCGGCCCATTCAACTCTATTTTTCGGGTTCAGGCTCGGGTTGCTCGAAAATGGACAATTCACCGGAGCTCGCCGCCGTGATATCGCCATCAACCGTTATCCGCCGGAATTTTTTTAAATTTTTTCACTCAGACCCGAACGGCCCGAATTGCCCAAAGCACGAGCCCGACCAACGGATATAGTTTTGACCGTTGATGCCCGACCCGACTCGAAGCCCCAATCCAACGACTCTTTTTTTTACCGTTGCCCGATTTTCGGTCCAAACGCGCCCAAACCCGACCCGCCGAGACAAAAATAACCGTTGGATCCGAATTGGGGAAAAAATCAAATTTTTAACCCAAAAAGTTTCCTATAAATACCCCCATCCCCCACACATTTTCCTCACCCAAACTCTCTCAATCCCTCTCAATTTCTCTCAATCTCTCTTAATTTTTCTCAATCTCTCTCAATTTCTTAAATCTCTCTCACAATTTTTCTAAAAACTATCACAATATCCTAAAGCTCTCTCTCTCAAATCGCTCTTATTTTTTATAATTGATTCTTTTGGTTATAATGGTATTCCCGTTGATGCCCAACACAACGTGGAAGAAGGACAATTTCTCACTAATGAATTTATTACGTAGAAATCTGTTAATCCGAGCCCTAATGGACGTACATGAGGTCGTTGTCGCAATGGTAGTGGGTGTGGAGAAGCGGCGAGTACAAGGGCTACTGCGTCTGCAAGTGTTGCAACCTCCAGGAGGAAATGCAATCGCACCTCAACAATTTGGGATCATTTCGACACAATTGAGGAGATCGACAATGAAGATGACACTAAACATATAGCTCAAAAAGCAAATCCCAAATTAAAAATAAAAAATAGTTGCAAACCAACTTAAATCGTGCACTCCACGTTAATCATGATTCATGACACTTAATTAAATTTAGCCAGAACAAGTCCTAGGTAAACACGGTTCAAACATCATTTTCCCACCACTAAGTTAATGATCAATACTAAATTCATGCCATCTAATTGGTTCACATTGTATACACATACAATCGAACATTGAAAGAATGTTCCTTTAATTTAGTCTGTAGTTTTGACCTTTTTTTACCCTTTTATCTTAATGATAAATTTATGCCCATTTTGGCTTTGGTGCCACTAATTATTTAATGTTGACTTTCTTGTGGAAAGTAACACTATCATTGCAACTCAGAGTTAACCCCCACTATAACTTATCTCCTAACCTATTTAAGTGGTTTTCATGTTAATTAAAATTGTGGACGCAACTTTGTGGATCAATTGCTGCATTATTCCCCGGACATTGTTTCATATTGTGTTTTTGGTTCAATTTCCACAATCCACTTAAGATCTCAGCCATTTGACTCTAAACTAACCACTTTCTTTAGCTAATTAAAGTTGAGTTTCAAAACCATAATTGAAAATTGATTCAAAGAGTTTTAAGGTAGATATAAAGTTGCTTCATTTATATAAAGTTTTGACTTGTGACGAAGTCAACAAGGTTAGTGAACCATGACTGTTTGTCTCATATACACATATACATAAAATATTACATATGTGTACAATATATACACATGTATATATGTATTAGTACATACATACATATATATATATATATGGATATACATATATGTGTGTATGTATGTGTATATGTAAATAGCTTACAAGGTGGGACAAGTGGTAGAGACACCAAAAGGGTTTCAATGAGGACAAAAAAATAAATAAAAAATCACGTTCTACTATTCCTCATCTAACATATAGAAATGCTTTAAAAACAAAAGAAAAATCTGTCGTTCAGAAGAAAAGCGTGTTTAAAAGGAGAGTGTGGATGCAAAAGCTTTGCTTTTTCCTGAAAAGCAAGAAAAAGATGAAACAGACTCCCAACCTTTTCTTTTCTTTTATTTCCCTTTTATTTGCTCCTTTTCCTTTTTCCCTCTATGGCAGTGGTAGACTAATCAGAAAATCACTAAAAAGCTTCTCCATTTTTGAAGAGATATTAATAAGGGTGTAGTAAATGGAAGTAGATATCTTTACTTGCGTTTGAACTTCATTTATAATCTAGTGGCTCTAAGTTAAGGACATCAAAAAGTGGGCATTCCAACATGTATAATTTCAATCCATGTGTTTTAAAAAGGTGGACTTGGTTGTGAAGTTGTAGGAAGGTAACAACAAAAGAAACCAAAAAGAAGAAAAAAAAGGGGGGAAAAGAGAGAGAAAACAAAAGAAATTACTCTACGAATTTGCAAGTAAATTATTCTTATTGGTTTTTTTTTTAAGCTAAACTATACCCTTATGTTCATGCAACATTCCCCTTAATTGTCACCCTTTTTCTGGGGAAATAAAAGAAAACAAGGGGATATTATAGGAACCCCCATTTACAATATCTGTGGCCCTGCTGTGCTATCCATAATTTCTCATTGAGGTCTCTCCTTGAGGTCGAACAAAATATGTTATTTTTAACAGGAAAACTAATGCATCGTTACAATTGTTTAGAAAAATTTTATTTTTCATCAATTGCAAAACAATTTCCAATTGGTACATTTTTCAAATTTGGAAAAAAAAAAAAAAAAAAAAAAAATTTCTCGGTACACTTTAATATTAGTTGTACTCTTAACTTATTTATGAGGAGAAACCTCTGCCTATGATGGTGCTTATAGTGATTCATCCAAGGGAAAAAAATTTGTGATGTTTAATTTCCATTAATGGATTAGAACTTGAAAACAGTTTGACATACAACGAAAAGTTGTGACTTTTCATCAACGTATGGTCTTGAATACAAAGAATATGGCCATGAAAAGACCCTTCATGCAGATTTCTCAAATCAATTTAATAATTGAAGGTAATCATTGACAATTCCCTGCATTGGTACAATTGTAATATATCTATAAGTTATAACTTGAGACAGCAGAGTTCTAAGTTAATCAGGAATATGAATTTTTACTCTCCATGAAAGGTCAATAACTTAATCCTATAAGATAATAGCTTAAACCTGGTTATTGGATTCTACAACCGCCCGAGTCTTGTGGGCAGCGAACGTTGCCATAGGCTGACAGCTCGAGAAGATCCATGTCTCGACCTGCATTTCATCCAAACCAATTAAACTGTGTTCACTTAACAATCAGATGGAATCATCTCACAAATGAGTTCAAGACGGTCTTAAGGAGTCCTTTTGGAATACCTGACACTCGACAGTAAGAACTTTTCTGAATAAGTTCAGCCCTAGACAGCTCAGTCCGATTTCCCTTCGACCGATTAACTGTTGCCTGCATGACATGAGAGACATTTTTTTTGCTTAATGAAAAAGATTCAGGTAATATAGTACAGTTTAAATAATCTATATTGGTGGTCACATTAGAAACATGTTTTCTTTTCCTAGTATAATGGTCCTAATTGTAGTAAGTAGTAGTAAATCGAGACAACAAAAAATGATTTATCCGGATAAACTGCGGTACAGATTTAGGCGTAATTAACTGAAAGTAAAAGGATAATAACTTCACGTGTATTATTATTATTGTTAAGAGTATGGTGACCCGAATTCTATTTGGTCCGGCCCGTTTTCGGTGCGACATTTGTGGTGGAGCTTTAATTATGAAATTTTTGGGGGTCTTTGGTGGTATGGACCTGTTTTATTATGTGACGTTGTATGGTTAGGGTTTTTTATTATTATGCTTTTGCTGTAGCCGCTCAAACACTCCTCTCTTGTACCAATCTTTTGATGTAGTGGATTTCTTCTCCTCTGTCCGTGGTTTTTTTGCCGTCTTGGGTTTTTCACGTTAAATTTATGTGTTCTTATTCTGTTTTTCTATTGCCTATTTACGTTATTTTATAACAATTATTATTATTATTATTATCATTGTTGTTGTTGTTGTTCTTATTCTTATTATTATTATTCTTATTATTCTTATCATTATTGTTCCATGGAAGCAAGTTAGTAACTCTCTCCCATCTACAACATAAACCCAATTAAATGTTTTTGTCCGGGAATAGATTAGAAACTAGGATGAAAACTATCCCTTAACTTACAACTGTCCTCTGGACATTATATTAACCTGAGATATTTGGTTTCTTGCGGTTGTGAAAGCCTTACTAGATATATTAAGGCAGAAAGAGTTTACAACTGTCCTCTGGACATTAAATTAACCTGAGATATTTGGTTTCTTGCGGTTGTGAAAGCCTTACTAGATATATTAAGGCAGAAAGAGTTCCTTTGAAAACAAAGATAGACGCAAGTCAAGTCGAACTAGGATTCTGTGGACTCTCAAGTATCTATCAGAACTTCTTTTGGACAGGCAACAAATATCAAGAGAAGATAGAGTGAAGGGTAAAAGAAAAGGGAGCAGTGTTTCCCTTCCCCTATCTATTCATGTGTTTAACAAATGCTAATTTGGTGGGGCCCACATGACGAGCAAATTACAATGTAGAGGTTGAGGAAAGGGATCATCAATGCTAAGACACCCGGTAGTATTGTTTCTCTTTAGAATAGAACAAACCACGTAAATACGTTTGTACCCTTTCGAAATTTTAGTCCATAATTATATGCACAATGACATTTTAGTACCTCAACTAGTAGGATTCCTTTTCCTAAACACAAGAAAGAGAATTGGGTGGTTTCTAATTCCACTTCCTAATAGATAAATAAACACTACAAAGGAAATCAGTGATCCCCTTTCCTTTCCAAAACCCTTCCCTTTTCCATTAAATCTCATTAAATTTGAGTAAACATGCCCTAAAGGCTAAATCTTCTATAAAGCGGCGAAACAACTAATAGGCACAAGACATGAGTCAATACATTATTGCATGTAATATGACGTTATGTTGCTTAAAGGTGAGATTCTCATGATGGACTTGTTAGGGCTGAAAAAATGGGCCTTAAAAATTTCATTAACATATCGTAACAGATTTTCTATCAACAAAGAGGCCTGGCAAGTGCATTGTTTTCCCGCTCCGTCACTAGTCGTAATATAGAAAGAAACCTAACTATATTTGTCTTAGTTATCTTAGTTGTATGTTATCAACTCCAGTTTTGAACAAAATGAGTAAGCTAATCAAACAAAGAGATAAAGCCACTATTTAGAGGTTGTAAGATAAGATGTATACATAAATTATTTGCATGAAATTCATGTGTGTCCGATGGGTATGGATTCGTAAACCAAGCTATAAGATAAGAATATTGGTACGGGAAAAAATGAAAAAATCAATTGCATACCTGTAGAACCTGACAGTTCTCCAGGGTACCTGGTCCGCCCTGAAACAAAAAGATACACAAGTCAAGCCTAACGTAGCATTCCCAGCCCCTATGGAGAAGGACGGACGGACAAAAATTTCAATTTTCAAGGCTAGTAAAATCCAGTAACACAATTAGAAAAGTTTAGGGTCCTTTATGACATGCACAGCTGAAACATAAGCAGAACACTGAAGGTGAAGGTTGACAAAGGGCAGCAGAAGACGCTACTAAATTGGAGAGGAGTTTGCAGGCTCATCATGCCTAAACTAATACAACAGGGAAATTGATTCTAAAGATATTAGATTCCAATTGAAGGTTTCCACATGAACAGAAAGTGTTTTATTAAGGCAATACCTCTATATTTACATCCTAAAATTATATATAGCAAAACAGGTTTGCAATGAGAATCAAGTCCATGAGTCACGCCGGCTCTTGGGTGCATAAAGTTTCTAGTTTCGGCCTCTGACCAAGTAAGGATATAGTAATACTCGAGACTAGTTTCTACGTCTTTTGAAATGCAGAAAACATCAGACACTGTCTTCCTCTTAAAATTTAAAATACTACCTATTGCACACAAATATTTTTTTCCCCTTTTATTCAACGGATCATATTTTATATACAAAAGTGTGTGAATTTGCAAAGTGAAAAGGACAATCTGGCATGAATTCCCCAACCAAAGACTATCCTCTGACACTGAGGGGGTAACAAGCAAGAAATCGAAATCCTATTTCCATTCACGCACATTCACAGCATAGATATAGATCCGGAACATAGAGGAACAAATAGATGAAAAGGAAAACAATTATTATAACCAATGAAACAAAATAAGTTATAAACCTTTGAGTAAGGTATAATGTGATCATAATCATGGCACAAACAACCGGGGCAGCCCACGAGCTTCCGGAACACAATGTTGCCGAGAGCATCACGGCGCCACCTATCTGGATCTCGCCCTTTGATCTTTTCTGCCTTCTCCCAACATTGCTGCTTTACACTGTACGGAAAACTTCGAGGGTTGAGATTGGAACTGGAGTTGTTGAGGTCTTGCGAGACAGAGAGCTCTTCGAGGAGAGTAATGTCATCAGTCACTAGGTCTCGGTCCAGAAGAGACACTCCGGGCATGGCAGTGCGTGACCTGGGAGACCTTTCTTCATATCTAGAAGGGGCTGTAGTCTTGTCCTTGATTGGTGATGAGGGTCGGCTTCTTCTCTTTGACTCCTTTCTTGGTCTCATCTCACTATCTTCCTCTGTGCTAATGATCAGAGTTTTGAATTTGATTAAATAACAAAAGATTTATTACCTTCTCTATTCAACATAAACTTGTCTTTCATGGGTTTGAATTACAATTCTCAATTTGAACAGGACGTCTAATCTAGATTAGTGTTTTGGAGTAAAAAAAATGAGTGTGGTTCAGATTTCGAAAAAGGGAATAGAGAATTGTGGTTCAAACACGCGAACCAAACTGGTGAACCCACTCGAAAAAGGTTGACCATTATTCCCCAGCTAGCACTTTACAGGCACATCGTGATACTCATAGGTTGTTCATCTTTAGTGTTTCCCTCTATTGATCAAATAGTTTCTTTTTATTGTTTGAGTTTCATGGATACGAGTGAATTCAGTGCCTTTTAATGCTTTTAATGGTTGGGACCAAATAATGGATTGAAGCATTAAAAGGTCTCCATTTTTTTTCTGTCAGACATTATAACAAACAGTAAGTCTGCCATTTAGAGAAGTTATAATAAGTTAAATAAAGTTGAACTAGGAAACTAGACAGTCTCAAGTTCATAGATTTGATACTCAACACAATCAAAACTACGTACCTCAAAAAGGAAAAAAAAAAAAATGGTACACCAATATTGTATTAAGCTTAAAGGGGTCAAATTTGTATTCTCATTAAAAATAAAAATAAAAATTTGAAAAAAAAAACCCACAAACCCCATCTACATTTTCTCCTCCCAACTGTTCCTAATCACCCAAATGAGGCCGAAATCAATGACCCAGGTAAGAAACGAAAAGCAAAACAGAAAAAGCTTAGTGGGTTTAAGGACTTACCCGTTGCAGAGCTGAAACTGGGTAATCTGAGAGAGTCCTTGGGCAGAAGAGAGCGAACTGAGAATTGGGTAAGAATAAGATTGAATATTTGAGAAGATGGCGAGAAGAATGATGAGGCCTCGCCGGTTAATGGGTAAGATTGAAAGTTTGTGAGAATTATTATTATTGTTATTATTTGGTGATTGAAGGTGAGATAAAAATGGGTGCTTTGGAGAAGATGTAGAAGAAGGGGATTTTAGAGAGGAACAGATTACAAGCATTATGGCGGGTCTTTGCTTAAAAAAAGGATGAAAACCAAAAATAATTTCACCATGGATTTCTGATCACCTCACTTTATCCATTTGTGGGGAAAACGACACCCTTTTGGATGTAAAACGACACACTTGTAATTGTTGTTACGTTTGGCATTTCTAGTTTTTTTTTTTTTTTTTTTTTTTTTAAGGAGAATGGATGCTAAATCATGTTAAAAATCTTCACAGAATAAATATTATAACACCGGTTATAAAACGAAAGGGATAGTTTTAACATGTTTGGAAACATAAGGAATAAAAATAATAAATATGAAAACATAAATCAAGGCGCAGTATTTCTATAAAACAAAAAAAAAAAAAATTGATTTCATCCTAAATTATCATACTTGCCACAAAAATGTTAGGATGGTTAAAGTATAATTTAGGAATTTGGAGGTAAATGGAGGGTTTTATAACCCTCTTTTTAGTAAATGATTCACCTTTTTCAAATTAGGTAAATGGCCGCACTAATTTAATGTTAATGTGGCGTTTGGTTCATAGGTTCAGAATCATAGTTCATGATTCTAATTTTTGAAATTTAAATTTTTTGTGAGAGAAAAATACTATAACAAACTAAGAATCATGATCTAAAACCATGCCAAAACTCTCAAAATAAACGGAGCATAAGTGATTAATGTGATTTAAGACACCCCAGCTTGCGCATTGCCCCTTATCATCAAGCCGCAGGGGAGGACGTATATCAATCTCCTCCGGCACGAGATCTTGTAAAAAAAGGGAGATCGAAGGAGATTTGCCCTACGCGCGGTGCTGGGGAGGTCAGAAATCTCCTCCGGAACCCACCATTTTATGATTGATCTAAATTTGTCCATGTAACAATGAATACCATTTTAGGGAGAGTTATTATAGAGTTACTTTTAAAATGTCATGTTTCTCTAGTTAGTTGTCGCTCCATTAATTAATTTATCTCTAATCTTAAGATTACAAAAAGAAGCCAAAAAAAGGGAAAGAAATTATTTTAGTTTTGTATACTTTTTAAAAGAAAAAAAAAACACTTTTAGTTTAGTATACTTGATTTTAGATAGATGTGGTTGCAATTTATTTCTCTCTCGTACTTTATTCTACTTGAATTTCACCGAAATCATACACAAATTGGCTCTTCATTGAAAGGACTTTGTAGCTTGGATTAAATTACAATAATATCAAATCCAAAAACAATAATAAAATGGATATCAATGCAACTACATATATATGTTGATGAGTTTTCAATAATTATGTTTTCATCAATAGTTACCTTTAAATTTATAAATTTTATGACGTGACCTGATGAAAATTCAATATCATTAATTGTCATTAAGTTTTAGTCCGTTAATCAATTTATTATAACCGTCAGATTGATATTTTAAGGCTAAAATAATAATACACATTGATGAGTAAATATTAGAGCAATTGCAATCAGAACAAAAAATAAAATCATATATGTATATATATACATATATTAATATAAGAGGAGGGAGAATGCCACCACTTTAAAATGGGGCTCAGAGTAACTCGAACTCTCAATCTATAATTAGAATGAAGGGACTTAAACCGAATCAAATCGTTAATTATTTTTAAATTATTAGTTAGTTTGACCAGTTTTTTAATCTATTTTTTATGAGATTTAAGATCGTTTAGTTCGCTGATTCGAATTGAGATGTGACTTTATGTGAGAGCTTTTTACTGTTGTAAAAAAGTTAAATGTGACTGTTTCTGAGAGCTTTTTACTATAACAAAACTCGAATCGGTGAAATGAACAGAGTCTTAAGTTGTGGTTTGGAATCTCAAAACCACCCAAACCGCTCAATAATCTGCTAAAAAATATACATATATAATTTTTAATTTTTAAAATGCTTTTATATTTATTTTAATTTTTATTTGTCATAATTAAGATTCTACACTTATAAAATGCACCATATCATATTTTTATTAGTTTGTATTAAAACTTTAAATGGTAAGCTGTTAGAGATTTGCTACTTTTGAGTTATATTGTAAACTTGACTCTTATTTTTATTTTTATTGATTAGCGATTTTATAATTTTTATGAATTATTAAAAATTTCTGTACTCTTAAGTTTAAACCGCTCAAACCAAACTGCCTAAATTGCTTATGAGTGATTTAGTTTAATTTGATTTTTATCAAAAATATCAAATCGCCCCAAAGAAAAAAAAATATTTTTAATTTAGTTGGTGGTTTCTAAAAAAAAAACTGTCCAATTCAACTGCGAACACCCCTACTTTTATTCATCCAATGCCGTGCGACCGATGAGTTAAAGCCCCCCTCAACATTTCATTTAAAGATAAAATCATTTTAGTATCTCATGTTATAACGAAACATGTTTTTAACATTTTGTATTTTTAATAATATTAAAATGATATTTTAATGTTCTTAAAAATATTTGAAGCTGATTTTGACTAAACATTTGTAATAACTATTAGCCCATTGTGGATAATCGAATTATTTAATAATTATTTACTTCGGCTAAACATTTATAATAATTATTACTCCTTCGAGGAAAACTCCTGACTTCATCTTTGCGTGAGACACGTTGCAAGCAGCATGTCACACACGACAATCCAATTAGTTTCACTTGAATACAGAAATTTCTATGCAGTTTACAAGAAATTGAGTACATCAATTATAAAGGACTATAGTTCGGTCAAGCAAGAAAATAGGGACGACTTTTTGTGAACCTGCTATGTCCTTTTTAATTATGCGTAATTTTGAATGGACGTGCTACAAAATAACTTAGAAGTTTCCAAGATGACTAAAAAGTCTTTGGAACAAAAATTTAAAATGACATTTTATGGTACGTTAATATATTAGTAGGTTAAGTTTTTTGTCTGTTAAATTTGTATAAAATCACGTAAAAGTCAAAAAATACGTAGATCTAATGGTTAAATAAATTTGACCTATTAATACGCTAAAAGTACCACATAATCTCCTAAATTTAAAAATAGTGCAAGTGTAAAAGGGAGAATTACGTGGCAATGTATGAAAAAACACCTATTGGTATGACACATTTTTAAACCAGCAAATCATAAAATAAAAAATATTAGATCGAGTTGGATGACAATTTAATAAATTTTAAATGAAAATCTGTCATTTGAGATCCTATTAGTATAATAAAAAAAGAGAGTAAATTGAAGAGGTGTGAAAATATTATTGTACAAGTTTTAAACCGTTAAATTATTATATTGGATCAAGAAAAATATGACAACTTAACATAATTTAGAGAAAAATTTGGCGGTTAAAAATTGTGTCATACCCGTATAATGATCTAAATGAAAGAGAAAGAAGAGGAAGTTTATCATCCGATCCAGCACTGGTTGAATCCAATATGATGTTTGTGCCTGACGTTTGGAATTTAGAAATGTAAACTACTCCCGTTTTGGTTCATGGATTAGAACCATGTGATTAGAATTATTTTCGATTTACGTATATTTTTTATAAGAGAAAATACTGTAACGAACCACGAATCATGATTTAAATCAGAAAATGAATCCCTTTACCAAACGGGCTATCTAACGAGAACTTTCTTTTTTTTTTTTTTTTTTTTGGTAAACACATTTTCTTCTCATTTTCCAAAACGACTTAATAACGATGACCGTTGACTCATAGGCATATATATACGCACTTCTAAATAGCTAAAAAAAAACACCTGGCCCTTCACAACTCCTTTCCTCATAAATTCATAATTTTAGACGCACCATGGGGAATATTGCAAGGGTCAAATTTCCCTTCTCCTCTTCAGTAGCTGAAATTCCAGTCTTGGTAATGATCATACTCGTCCTTATACTTCTGCAACTATATTTACATTTCCTAAGTTCTCAATTACGCAATGTTTGGGTCGTAGACGATGATCAAAAGAAGCTATCGAGAAACGTTAGTCTTCCGAAAAAGATTGATAATGAGAAGAAACTGTGTATAGAGGAAGTGAAAGATGCTATGGAGAAATTAGCCGAGAAAAACTTGTGTGATGAGGAGTTGTTTGAGGAAGAAGTAAGCTTGGAGGAAGTGAGAGAAGCTTTTGATGTGTTTGATGAGAACAAAGACGGGTTTATTGATGCAGGGGAAGTGCAGAGAGTTCTTTGTGCATTGGGTTCCGTGGAAACTTCGGAAAAAGATTGCAAATCCATGATTAAAGCTTTTGATAGAGATGGAGATGAGAAAATAGATTTCAAGGAATTTGTTAAAATCATGGAAGACAGCTTCCGCTAAAACATCGCAAAGAAAACAAAAAACAAAAAACAAAAAAAGTTGCTTGTTTTTTGGGATTTGGCTTGTTCAATCCTGCGTGTTTCTTCATTTTTTTTTTTCTTTTTGCTGCTTCTTCAGTAAAAACTGTTCTTTTTCAACACTGGTAGGTATTGCTTTTTCAGCCTTGACACGCTACAAATTTTTAACTTTTACATTCATATATCAAACTATGAAAGATGAATTTAATAGTTAAAACAGCAGTTTCTATCAGTAGCAGCGTAAAAGGACGGTCACTATTGTAGATATATTTATTTTTTGTTTTCAATATATGTATTAATAATTTAAAGTCGAAAGTATGTATGCTTTTGTTTAGTGATCATTTGTGGAAAGACCACTTGGAAGCCTTTGTGTGGAAACACCACTGGGATGACCTCTTGGCGGGGGTCTTTGTGCAATTTTTTCAATGCAAAAGGGACCGGAAAAAAATGCACATCCTATTTGTTATCAGTTTTGTATTTTATAGTTCTATTTAGTCAGTTGGGAATTTTCTTTTATGAGAGTAATAGTGAACAGAAAACGAACTGAACATCTGAAGCAGAAGAGCATCCAGAGCAAATATATATCTATATATATATATATATATATAAGCAAAGAAAATATATAAATGAAACCAAGGACAATCCTATGATGTCTGTACAACAAAAACATAGAAATGTTGCCCAACATACAAACAAGAGACTATCACGTGAGAAGGAAGGAAAAAAAAAAAAAAAACATGATAAGTTCATTTGAATGAAACTCTATGAAGGACAGACTCTGCCTCGTCAAAATACTATCTATGTCGTAGAGTCGTCCCAACAAATAGTAATTTTGTCCCAGTCCGGCAAATTGATGTCACTCTCAGATGTGATCATAGCCGTGAATTGCTCGCCGGTCCATTGTGATGCTGAGAAAGACGAAGTGTCCGGTGGTCTGCCGACGAAGGCGCCAGCGGAAGCTGCTTCTTGACCAACGTCGACGTTGTTAGAGTTGAGTATAGTTTCCTTCTTTTCATTTAAGTAAACCTTGCAAAGTAGCCAATCTCCCAACTGATCATGTAGTAAACAAAAAGATTAGTTGTTATAAATTAAAAGGCCATGATATCAAACAAAACAAAAAAAAATTTATTGAAATTTAAAGTTTAATTAACGATTATCCTCATTTGCGTCATTCAAACTTTAAGGTCATTCCCATTTTAGCCTCTAAATTTTAAAAACTCTCATTTTTCCTTCAAATTTTGGATTAGTCTCTTTCTCCCTAATAGAACTATTGTTAAAAAATATATATATGTGAAAAAGGGTTAGTGTGGTCATTTAGTATTCCCTTTAGAATGTTTGTTAAAACACCGAAAAATAACTACATGACCACACTTAACTCCCTTCTTTTTTCCTCTATTTTTAACATAAATAAATTCTAAGAACATCAATTAAGTGTGACTACTTGAAAACTGATCAAAGGCCAAAGTGACATTTTTTTTTTAAATTTAGAGGTAAACTGAGAATGATTTAAAAATTCACGTAACATGATAATTATCACCCAGTTAGTTTGTAGTTCGATCATATAGCATTTTGGAATAGTATTGTTATTGATTAACATGTACATAACAATATATTAAAAGAAATTCAGAAAGCAAGTAGGGAGTTGAAAAATAAAAGGATGGAAATTGTAGTAAATAGTAAATTTTTGAAACTAAATTAAGTAACAGATTTTAAAATTATTTGAAATAAATAGTAATTTAATGTATAAATATTTTATTTACGATTGAAAAAAATAATTTACGTAGTAAAAAAATATGTATTCACATGAAAATTTTTTTTTTTTTTTTTACCAGTAGTGAAAAGAAAATTTACATGAAAAATATATATTTACTAATTGTAAATTAAAAATTTATACGGTAAAGCTTTAAAATTTACTATTTACTTAATTTAGTTTAAAAAATATACTATTTAATTTAGTTTTAAGAATTGCTATTTAGTTTTAATTTAGTTTCGAAAAAGAATTAGAAAAATATGACTCGTCATCTTATTGACTAGTTTGTTGACCAAGATTCATTCAACAACTATATTTAGGTTTTACATGAAATATATCCAATCAAGAAACCATTTTCAAATCGCCAATGGAAGACATCTCAAACCAAGCAAACGTGAAAAAAAAAAAAAAAAAAAAAAAAATTAGAAAGGAAACAATGCAGAATCAGCTATATATGTTCTCATGAAGATCCAATAATAAGAGAAAGAAACCAACCAAAAAGACATAAAAGTGCCAAAATATATACACACACGACAAGATCCTATAATATATTTGCAGTCGGATTATGATATATTAAGAGAAAAAAAAAAAAAACAAAACCAAAAAACGACATAGAAACGAGAAAAGATTGATCGAACATGCAAACCTTTGAGTTTTTCAGGAGTGTAGTTATAAAACTCGAGTTCTTAAAATTTGTTGGTGGGATCTTGAAAATGCTCGTTCATGACTTTGTTAGCTAAATAGTAATGGACCAATTCTATGTCAGGAAGGCAAAATCTAATGCCCATTGAAAAAGGATTCACGGGTGTGATCTCCGTTGCACTCTCGAAATTAAATGAAATGCTCCGTTCATTTCATCAATTCGAGTTTTATTATACTAAAAAAATTTTAAAAACAGTCACATCTAATTTTTTTGTTACAGTAAAAAACTCACATAAAGTCACATATCAGCTCAAATCAGCGAACTAAACGGGCTAAAAATATTGAAAAAACTAATTTTTGAAATAGAAATAGGTAAGAGAAAATTATGATGAGTGCAAATAATAAGTATGGCGGTATATATTTATGAAGAGCTAATTTGTTTGTATCCTATACTGTCTAGAATTCGAAAACCATACCAATTCAATTAAAGCATTACATTTTTAATTAAAACTTGCTTATATATTGATAATGGATTCCCACGTAGCTTCATGTTTTATTTATTTATTTATTTTTACTTCAAATGTATTTTTTAACTAAAAATAATTTTAAAAAGTTGAAAGATAAATTTATAGCTAAATATTTATAATTAATCACAATTTGTATTTAGTAGCAAAAACTTTAATACTTAAATTTTGACATGAAAAAATTAAGGTAAAAGATTTAATACATAACTATTTTTAAGAATTGTTGACAGAAGAGGAAAAATTTTACCGAAAAATGTTAAAGCTATGTAACGAAAAATGTTTTGTCATTACTATTATTCAAAATTATTTATAATTAAGATTTTCAAAAAATTAAAAGAATATGAAAAACTTCATTAAAGGTCATTGCTATACGACATCATTAAAGGTCATTGCTATACGACATGTAGTTTCAACGCATCCTAAAATTTCCAAATTCCAATCCCAAATCAGTCTCTTTATCCATACCTCTCATAAATCATTTTGCCCCCATGAATTAGTTCATACCAAATTCCCAAAAAATCACTATAATTTTTCTCTTTCATCATCCGGAAAACCCTAAAATTGGTGTGACAATTTTTCCAAAAGAACGCCTTCTATCAGTGGATTATGCTAAACACTACCCGTGCCTACAGCATTACTCTAATCGAATCGGCCGTTTCACTGAGCGGAGCTTCTTCAAACCATTATTACGTACAGCAACGAAAATACGACAAAATCCTAAAAACGACATCAAAAGAAAATAAACAACAACATTATTAAAATTAATATATATACACACACGGTATTACCAAAAAAAAAAAAAAGTTTTTATTGATAAACAAAAACGGCGAACAAAAATTAGAATTAGGTACTAATTTCTAAAAAAAAAAATGTACGGTTGAACTTTTATAATATACTAGCAATTTAAGGACTAAGAAGGTTAAAAATCTTGTTTTTCCTTTACGTCGAGAAAACGGTATATAGTTTCAATTGTAACTTTTGTTGTCCTTAATTTTTAAATGGTTTCATGTCGTTACCATCAATTTTTTTTTTTTTTAACTTTTTCATCTTGTTAAAAAATTGAATAAAAGACGTACCCCCCAAAAAAAAAAAAAAAAAAAAAATCTAAACAACATGGTTTTAGAATATTGCTCGCAGCCTCGCACTTATTAATTTGATGCCACTAAAAAATCAATCTGCTCTTGTTTCTTAGGAAAACGAACGAGAAACTCTAATTTAAATTTGACAATTTTGAGAATTTATTATTTGAAATTTTTAAACAACATTAGATTGAAACTATTATTCTTTGCAAAATAACTCTAAGGTTAATTGGCAAACAAAATTTGGCGAACCCACTTGAGTATTTCTAGAATTACTAAACATATATAAATATGTATATACACACACATACACACGTACATATGTATGTGTATATATATACATATACATATACATATATATATGTTTTGGAGCTTTCCGAAATATGGCTAAAAACTAAAAAAAAGTTTTTTTTTTTTTTTTTTTTTTTTTTTTTTTTTTTTTTTGCAGAAAATCCATGAGTAGTCAAGCAGATTACGAACCAAGAAGATTACACTAATTATATACTAGTCACAATGGTTGAATGGAGTAGTTCATACCTACCAATACATTAACAGAGTGGCTCTTTCTAATTTGTCATAAAAAATTAAAATAAAAAAACTACTACAGATTGCCTGATCTAATTTGTCCTGATCTAAGCAAAATCAAAATCAAAACAACTCAGAAAGGAGGACAAGCGGGAAAAAATATCAAGCAACTTCTGACGACATAAGACATAGCCTAAACTACGTATTTGATAATCAAAATCTATGATAGGCCTCATTAAAAACCTTGCTAGTAAACCTCACAGGGAGAAACCTAACAAGGGAAAAAGAGTGCCTATGCTTGAAAAGTATACATAATACCCGCAAATCAACGAAACCTATAGTAACGCTTACTAAACCTAAGACTGTTACATAAAAATAAAACAAACTAAACCATCTTAGGTTTGTTGGAATGAAACTCTATGAAGGACTAGAAGATTCTGCGATCTGAAATAGGTCATCCATGGTCCAAGGGGTGTCGGTGAAAATCGCTTCTTGAAACTACTGTAGGATGTCATTGTTGAAACTCGCATGAGAAGCTGAAGAATATTCTGCTTGTTGAATGTCTATGTTAGTGTTGATTATAGCTATAGACTCCAACGTTGAGTTAAGTCGAGTCTTAGACTTGGTTTCCTCCTTTTTGTTTAGATACACCTTGCAAAGGAGCCAATCATCCAACTGCAATACCAAATCATAAGAACTTTTAACCAATACAAATCGAAAGACAACATAAAAAATTTGATGTTCGTATCAAATTAAGTTTAGTCTATTATTGGTCATATATATACATACCTGCACAAAATAATGATCAGGTAATCTGTATTCGTACATGAGCCAGTTGGTCTTTTCTCCTTCACCTTTGTAGTAGACTAAGGTCCTCCTATGTCCAACTAAAACTCCGTCGAGTTCTATTTTTACCTCTCCCGTTGAAGCTTTCCAAAATCCATTACTACCATCAGTTATTCTACGTTGAAGACGCTTTCCTTTTTGATGCTTCAGCACTCTTTTCACAAAGATATACATTTCATGCTCTTTTTGCACTCCATACTTTTCTGTATTTACAATGTTGAATGATAGTACGAGTCATTTAGTTAGTCAAACTATTAAAGTTGAGAAACTCTACATATTGACAAACATAAAAACTGAACTCCGTATAGGGTGTGGGGAAATTAGATAATGATTAGCTATATCATTGGACATATATGTATAATACGAAAGAAACCCTGTAGTACTCAATATTTCTCCGTAGTACGTTTTAATATGTAAAAATTAAGAAACCCTTCATTGTATGTAACTACCGACTTCCATATTATCTTTTACAAACTGATCAGGGGTAAAAAAAGAAAATAGAGGAAAAGCTATATATAACAAATCAAAGAAAAAAAAATAACGATTATCAACAAAAAAGAACATGGAATACAAATTAGAAGAGCCACGTCTTTTGTTAATGTTGGTGTTCAATGAAAATCAACTAGTCAGTTTCCGGTTCGGTCATATATATAACAGTTAAGAATAATATAATATTATTCATTAACATAACAATTTAAATCAAAACAGAAGTGCATAGAAATTGAAAACAATAAAAGACAAATATTATATATCATCTTGACTAGTACGTACTGTTGATCACTAAGATTCAAGAACTACATAAATAGGTTAAAGCGAAACGTACAATATTCAAGAAATCATTTTCATATCGTTGAAAGACAGATCAAACCAAAAACGAACGTAAAAACCAAAAAAAAAAAAAAAAAAAAAGGCAGAAACCTATTTTTTCATGCACATCGTGGATTGAAGAGAAAAGGCCAACCAAAAAGACGTAGAAAATGTTCGAGTATGCATATGACAAGAACCGATACTAATAGGAATAATAATAATAATAATAATGAAAGATTGATGGAATGTATAAATTACCTTGGAGTTTCTTAGGAGTGTAGTTGTAAAGCTCAAGTTCTTGGAATCTGTTAGTGGGATCTTGAAAAGGCTTGTTCATGACTTTGTTAGCTAAATAGTAATCGACCAATTCTACTTCAGTTGGTGAAAATCTGATGCCTATTGGAAAAAGATTCACAGGTGTGATCTCCATTGTTGAAGACGATCAACGTTTACAAAGAGTCAAAGATTTGTTAGAAGGAAGGTGAAGACAAAAAAGCACTTACAGAAGAGAGAAAATAATTATGATGAATGAAACTAGTTGAGTTTCTTAGTATTATATATACGAAGAGAATTTCCTCCTTATATATATGTGCAATACTCAATAGTTCTATTACCAGTAGAACTATACTAACTAACTTTTTAAGCAATGAAACTTCATGATTAATTAGTATTTAGATATATATTAGCTCACATAATCTAAGTTATTAAAATATATTTTCCATCTAATTCTTCTATGCAAATTAATTTCTAAGTCTTTTTGTTCAAAAAAGGAAAAAATACATGGAGAACTAAAACTCAAAAGATGTTATCTTTACATATCATGTCACTCAAGAACATAAACTTAACATTTATGCCACTCAATAATTCAATTTATCATAAAATCTATCAGATTAATTTTTTAAGATTAATAGCTCTTAAGGTATCTAAACTTTTAATGTGACAAATTGGTTCCTAAACTTATAAATGAGCTAAAATATCCCTAAACTAATAAATATTGAGCATGTAGTAATTATGTTAAGTGGTTGTCAAAAACTCGTGGTTTTTTTCATCAGGTGCTACACACATGATTGGGCAAAATGGTGGAATGACGAAACTAACTTTAATGGGTGTGGAGGAAAATTTGTGGTGAGTTAATATATGTTCTTTTCACAATTTGAATCATTCAAATTCAACTTTTTTATTAGGCTATTTTCTCTCACATAAATTTACTTTTGAATTCAAGTTCTTCACTCAAATCTTTGAAAAGAACGGATCTTTTTTTCTCTCTCTAAGAGAAACACTCTCTATAATTTGAAACCCTCTAACCCAAAAAAAAAAAAAAAAAGGTTTGCTATTCAATCTTCTCTCGTCAATGAGTGGCGAGCTGCAATTTCATGTCGTCATGACTATCTTTCGCGAGAAGGGGTTAGGCAACCATTATACCGTAACTTAATTCTTTATTTTTTTTTTTTTTTTTTTTTTTTTTTTTTTTTTTTTTTTTTGCCTTTGGGCATTTCGGTTTTTGGGTTAAATCAGTTTAGTTCGTGTTGCGTTGGAAAAATTTTGTTGTGAAATTTGGCGAGTCCCTAATTTGTATATGGGGCTGACATGGGTTGATCATGCTAACCTTTCTAAGGTTTAGTAATTTTTCTTTTTTTTTTTCTTTTTTTTTTTGGATTAATGGTTTCAAATACTGTACTTTCTATAGTCTAGGAATTGAAGCTAGTTGGTAATTTTGTAAATATTAAACGGTGATTATTTATTTATTTACTTTTTTGCGTGGAAACCCCTTTGGCACACACTCTCCAGGTTTAGCCATGTCTATAGCATTTTGCAAACCTTTAAAACATTAAAAACTTCCTATAATAATAATAATAATAAAACATTAAAAACATTTGAAATCTTTCGATAAAACGTGTTTTTCCTTTACTTTTCATACTTCATAAACTTTCCAAGAAAGTGACAGTTCATAACATCTCATTGAAAGTTTTAAACATGACTAAAAATAATCAAAACACTATATCATATAATATTAAGTTTTCATCACATAATACGTAGAATTCTTACTTTTTTTTTTTTTTTTTTTATTTTAAAATCGAGCTATTGCAGATGAGTGGAGTCCACCGTTGAGTAGGCTTGATATATCGCGTTTGTCCTAATATCTATTTTAAATCATGACTTTACATTTTTAGTTTCTTTCTCAAAATTCATATCTTACTAGTTTAGATACAAAATCAAGATAGGTAACTGGCTAAATTAAAAAGAGGACTTGAGAGAGAAACATATTAAAAAGGAGGAAAATAGTGAAATCTGATTTTTATTGTATTTTTTACAACTTAGGGGCAGGTGTAAGCACCACAAAATGACAGCAGCAAATCAAGTTTTAAAATTCATAAAAAGTACCTCAGAAAACTCAATAATCACACTAGAACCTTAAAAACCCTCGTAATGTAATAATGTAAATATAATCAAATTACCCTGTCTTCATATTTAAAATACCGTTGGACCAAACACAACGATCAACTCCTCTTCCGGCGGTTGTTAGATCTTTTCGATTAAGTTACTTAAAACCATATAGTTAAGTACATAGTTTTAATCACGCATTTAAAAAAAAAAATGCATCCTATATAAAAGCAATCAACATTTGCTATAACTAAAACAATTAGTAAAGTTTATTCAAGACTAAGCATTTTTTACTTTAAACTTAGGTTATTAGACTAATTAAACTTTAATTAAGCTCGGGATTACATTTTGTAATTTAAATTGATTGTTGGTAATGCAGATGATGAACATCAAGTTGGGGGTGAATATGAGGAAGAAGCTGAAGGGGAACAAGAGGAGTTGCATGATGTTTGAATAGGGACTGATGGTGGGCCTAGGAAAGATGATGATGCTTTAGAGGACTTGGATTATGAGGACTCAGGTGATGAACAGCCGTACTTACCTAAAAATGATAACGTAAACCCCACTAAAAATTAGATTGGGTTTCATGATGATGTAAATGGACGAGTGCACCATGATAGTCTCAGTGAGGACTCTGATGAGTTGAGCAGTGAAAGTAGTGAAGATGAGTTCAGTGATGTGGTGGGAAGGTCAAAGAAGAAGTCTTTTCCTGTTGTGAAATCCAATGACATTCAACCGTTGGATCTCTGTTAAAATCACAACAAATGAAAAAAAAATATGCATAACAGACAAATTCTTATGCAAATCTAACAGCTAAAAAGTAAAAAACTACTAGTAATCCAATTTTACAGCGACTATTAGAGAAAGTCCTTAAGATAATATAAGATAAAAAAATCGGGCATAAACTACGCGTTTGATAATCAAAATCTA
Organism: Morus notabilis; assembly: GCF_000414095.1. NCBI lineage: Eukaryota > Viridiplantae > Streptophyta > Magnoliopsida > Rosales > Moraceae > Morus > Morus notabilis. Next base: position 189,135 of record NW_010358070.1, on the reverse strand, counting down.
TAGAGAATGTAGTAAACAATATAAATTTATGAAACTAAATTAAGTCAACAGTAGATTTTAAAATTAATTAAAATAAATAACAATTTACATGGTAAATGAATCATTTACCTCGTAAATGGTTCATTTACAACTAGTAAAAACGTTTTTTTCATGTAAATTTTTTCTTTACGACTGGTAAAAAGATTTTTTTTTTTTCACGTAAATAAAGATTCTTTAAGATTTTTTACTACGCAAGTTATTTTTAATCAGTCGTAAATGAATCATTTGCACATGTAAATTATTATTACTTCAAATAATTTTAAAATTTGTTATTTACTTAATTTAATTTTAAAAATCTGTTATTTATTATAATTTTCTCAGAATTTATGACAAACCTCATTAAAAATCTTGCTAGTAACCCCAAGGGAAAAAGGGCGTCTGTGCCTGCAAAGTAATACCGTCAAAATCAACCAAACCTTGTAAGGCATACTAATGCTAAGATTGTCACAGAGAAAACAAGCTAAACTATCTTATATTATTTTTGAATGAAAATCAATAACAAGATAAAACAAACTATGTATAGACTACAACCATTAGCAATTTTTGGCATTGACGAGAAGACTTACGGTTTTAACCAAAAAGGTACATAATGGACTACAGTATATAACATGATATTTATTCATACTGTTTTACAGGGAACAAAAACTCATTGCAAGAAATTTCTCAACAATGACTAGTATAAATATACCAAGTGAAAACTTTAAAACAAAATGAATTGAAAATCATGAAAAACGATGAGCATATGCTTATAGCTTTAGAAATATTCAACATTCCAAAAATGTGTTGTATAATTTCAAAAAATCTCACCCCGCAAAAATAAAAGTAAAAAAATAATGATTTAAAAAAATGATTAATATTGGCGCTCGTACTTTTTCTGTATCCGATCTTTAAAGATAAAAAATGAAGGAAAGCAGGAAGGCCAATAAAGCATTTTCTCAAGCAATGTTAAGGTAATTAAAAAAAAAAAAAACCCATTTTACAAAATTTCTCACTAATAACAAAAATAAATATTTAAAAAAGAAATCCAAACTTTCAAGAAAAACGGACTCAACCTCACGTAAAACTACAAGTTTAAGCCTATAACCAAAAAAAAAAAAATTTAAACCAAAAAAAAAAAAAAAAAAAAAAAAAAAAAAAAAAAAAAAAAAAAAAACTAGCTTTTGAACATTCATTGCATAAACTCAAAAGATAAAAAAAAAAAAAAAAACAAACAAAAAAAAACAAAACAAAAAAAAACAAAAAAAAAAAAAAACAAACAAATCCTAGCACGTACACACTTCACAATTTTTACCATATCCGATTTTAATTTCTAAGATCAAAAGTAAAGAAACTCCTTAAAACTGAACAGAAATCTATCACGCAAAATTCAAAACCCTACTCATAAAAGTAGTTCCTTTACTTATCATTTTGTTTCCTAAACCAAATAGAGAAAGTTCAAAATCGTTTACCAGCCAAAGATCGACAGAGGCAAGAAATTAAAGAATTTCAGCTTTGCAAAAGTCACTGAAATTCTTAATGTTAACTTCATATATATGTGCTGATACTTTTACAATATTCATTTTTTTTAACTAAAAAAAAAATAAACTCTCACATAAAAATCATTCCTTTCCCCTTAAAAAAAAAATCATTCCTTCACGTCTCATTATCTTTCCTAACCAAGTAGATACAGTTCATAACTTCATACTCGTTTACAAACCAAAGAAATAAAATAAAAGAAAAGTTATTAATAAAAAAGACGAGAACTTTTTGCTCTAAAACCCTAAACTTTTAGCCGAAAATAATCTAGCAAATCACAAAAATTTCAGCTTGCAAAAACCAGAGAAATCACTATTTTAACTTCAGATGTACTCTAAAGCAAAAAAAAAAAAAAAAAAAAATGCAAATTTTCATGCAAAATCCAAACCCTAACCCATAAAAAACATTCGTTTACGTATTATCTTGTTTCCTAAACGAAATGTTCATGGTCGTTTACTATCCCAACGTCAACGAAATGCAAGAGAAACTCTTCGCTTTCTCGTGATCCAAACAACAACGACACGATAAAAACAAAACAAAATGCTAAAAAAAGGTAGGTTTTGAAGACGAACCTTTGACCTCTGGCAAAAAAAAAAAAAAAAAAAAAAGTTAAACCACAGTGAAATCTGAAGCAGATTTGGTGTTTCTCTCACTAGCTCTACGTGAGAAATGAGAGACTTTCCAGTTTCCAATTCTCTCTCTTCAATATCTTCCCGCCTTTATACAAGAGTCTTGTGTGATGGCACTCCAAAAGACGTCTTTTTTTCTTCTTGTGTGATGGCACTCCAAAAGACGTCTTTTTTTCTTACTTCTGTTTGGACGCAGAGAAAGTTCGTATTCCGTGGAAAGATAAGAAACAAACGATGGGGTTCGGCCTTTGGGCATATAAGGGCTTTGTTGTCTTTTTGTCTTTTCTGTGAACTTTTATTTTCCCGTTAAGTTAGCTTATTTACCCCCACCTCCTTTCTTTGGTAGAGTTTAGGAATGACAATGGGCGTGGTGAGGACGGAGGATGATTTCCTATTTTCATCCCCGTCTTCTTAAATTGTTTCTTTTGATGTTTTGATTTCCACTTAAAATAAAAATAGAATAGAAATTCATTATAAATTTAGACTAAAATCAAAAGTTTTATAAAAATAAAAAAAAATTAAATTATGTTATAAACTAAATTCAAAAGTAATAACTAAGTGAAAAAGTTTAAAAACAAACTTCAATCTTCATTATATGGTTGTACGCTATTTTTTTATTTATTAAGAATTATAGTTTAAAAAACTTAAAATTTTAAGAAATTAGATGTACATATATAAAATTGCATAAAAAAAAATCAACACATTAATATCAGGACGGAAATAAGGTGGGGATTACTTTTTCCATCCTCACCCCGCTACAAATTGAGGATTAGGAGACGTTTGGTTCATGGATTAGAATCATAAGATTAAAATTATTTTTGATTTACGTGTATTTTTTGTGAGAGAAAACACTGTAGTGAACCATGATTCGAATCAGGTTACGAATCCCCCAACCACACAACCCATAAATTTTGCCCCCATCCCCGATAGTCTTTCCCCATCCCGCTCTATTCTTACGACTATTGCTATCCTTAGTAGAGTTACAAGTCTGCGCGGAACTAAACGGACTGGTACAAAGCCTATCAAAAATAGCTTGGTCCAGCCCACTTAAGTTTCCAATAATCTAGTCTTAAAGTCCCATCCAGCCTACATTGTTTTTTCAGAAATAGTAGAAAATAGGCCGATATGAAAAGTTTAAGGAAGTATATAGGCCAACTTTTAGTTATAGAAATTAATAGGCCATAACTTGTCAAGTTATGATTCATAACTAGATAAATTATGGACAAACTTGTCAAGTTATGGTTCATAGCCAGACAAGTTATGGACAAAAACCGTGATTTATGGACAATAACTTGTTAAGTGATGGTTCATAACCAGACAAGTTATGGACATTTGGCCTATTTATTAACTTATGTAAACTATTGACCTATTAATTTTAATTCATCTCAAGTCTTGGCCTATTTCCCTCTTTCTCTTTTTACTCATATTTTTAAAAGGAAAATTTGATTGACACTTAAGTTTTTATTAAGGCACCTTAATATATTTAAAACGTTCTTTTTAAAATTAAAATCTCATATAATTTCATAAACACCTTTATATGCACCCTATATATTTTCACATTTAAAAAAAAGTTTCTTAAACAAATTTAGTGCGCGTTTGGAACCGTTTTTAAAAATAGTTTTCATGTATTTCAAGAAACAAAAAATGAAAATGAAACGACGTTTATTTAGCAAATGTTTTGAAAACAAAAACAATGATAATGGTTTTTGTGAAAAAATTAGAAAATAGTTAAAAGTTGCTTTCACTTTTCTGTTTCCATTTTTTAGTAGTTATCAACAATATTATAATATATTAATTAATAAACACGATTTAACTTTTTTATTATACTTAAAATAATCTCTAAAAAAAATCAACCGAACGTTATTTCAGAATCGGTCTCAGAATGATTCTTAAAATAATCTCATTTTTACTTTCTATAACGCACCCTTAATTTCCTACTTTTTTAGCTAAATCTTTCCATTTGATCGTATACCGAAATTACTCTTTTAATGAATGTTTCAAGCTTCTCTGAATAAAATAAATGACCGTTTGTTTGAACAGAGCTTTTAAGAAGCTTTAATGGCGTGAAGAAAAAACCAGTAGCATCTAGCAAAGAGAGAGAGAAAAAAATCTGAACCAGTAGTTTCTCTCATGAAAACTCATTATCCAAGACTTCTGTCTGTTTTTTATTTTTTTTTATTTTTTAAGGGGTGTTTTTTTTTTTTTTTTTTTTCTAATTATTGATTCTTATAATTGAAGCCATCATCAACGTCTGCTCTCTTATTATGTGACGAAGGAAGAGTGAAATTCGAATTCAGTCATGGTAATAATTTAAAATGGCCTAATTTTAAAAATCTTTGGTCATTATTTAAACTTGATTTCCCAAAGAAAAAAACGTTCTATTTGAATCTTTTGTTGCTGGCTTGATGAAAAAGATGAAAGCACAGAATTTTTGCTCATATCCTAGATTGGATAATGGAATGTATATAATAAAGTAATTTTGAAGTCAATCAAATAAAAATAGCAAGTAGGAAAGGAAAAAAAAAAGAAAAGAAAAAGATCATTCAAGTTAAAAAAATCGTTTAAATAGAAAGAATCAAATCTCATCCATAAATGACTGAGAAGTAAGTCTTTGTAACAAATCATGTCTTAGAATGGGATAAGGAAAAGTCTCGGGTTTATATAAAGGTACTTATGAAATTATATGAGATTTTATTTTTAAAAAGAAAATAATTTTAATTTTTAAATATGTTAGGGTGCTTTAATAAAAACTTAAGGTGTCAATAAAATTTTCTTTTTTAAAATTTCCCTTATAAAGGTTCGGGCCAGCTCGGGCTTATCTTGATTTGTCGGATTATAATTTTGACTGATCCAATCCAATCCGAATATCTCATTCGGGCGAGCGACCCGAAATTTCAACTATATTCTTTAAGTTAATAGTAATGTTAGTCCCTCAATCATAAGTATTATATCACTTCGATTCTTGAAATTTGAATTTTAGAAAAAAGAATAATAATGATTAGTCTCAAAACTTTATCTTTTAGCATTTTTAATCTGTGATGCTAAATAGGCAAGTGACTTTTAAAATTCAAATTATCACCTATCAATCATAGTTCATTTGCATCAAAATTCAAAAATGTTTGAACTCAAATTATAACTTTATTTAAGTTCACATTTTTTTTGTAAAATTTGAGTTTGAACTTGGGTTTTAACTTGAATTTGAGGCTAAAATTTGAGTTCAAGTTCCCCTTTCAACTCAAGTTATTAAACTCAAGTTAATGAACAATATTTTTTCTATCCTTAAAAACGTCATAACTTTTTCGTTTTAATTCCGATTGAAATGATTTTTTTCTATGCGTTCACAATGAAGAGACAAATAAAACCTCACTCATATACCCTATTAAAATTTTCCATCACCATTGAGTTTTTATTAAAATACTATCTATATACAAATTTAAGTTTTGACCCACTCAAACACAAACTCAAATAGATTCTCAATTCAAACTATAACTCAAAATGTGCACATCCAAACACAAAGTCAAATTTAGAGTCTTAACTCAAACCATACTCAAATACACCTTAACTCAAATCAAAATTTGAATTCAAATCACCCTAACTCAAAAAAATATAAATGAACAAGCTCATAGTAACTCAAATGTTTATAGAAATATATAGTTACGTCAAACGTAAAATATTCTAGTTTTTTAAGTGTTTTAACAACAATGAAAAGAATACTTTACATTTAATATAATTATTTGTGTAAAAGTTTCAGTAACTATGCTACTATTTCTGTGAAATTCTAAAAATCCTTCATCCATTTTGATATAAGGGATAGGGAAACAACGGGTGAGGTGGGGGCAGGGAATGATTTCCCTTCTTCATCCCGCCTCACAAATCATCCTCATCTCCGTCTTTATTCTCGCTTCCGATGAGGAGGGAGTGGACCGGTGATTGCCCATTGCGGGGTAGCCACCCCCACACCCGTTATATTCTTCATTTAATATACAATGCATTTCAAAATTAACAAAAATAAAGTCAAAATTCACTATGAATTTAAAGTAAAAGTATAAAATCAAAGGTCACACAAAACAAGCCAAATTATAAATATATGTACCTCAAATCCTAATAATGTAGTTACAAAAGGACTATTTATATTTTAAAAACTTAAAGCTTTCGAGATTTATTTATATAAATAAATATTTATATGAATATCGGGACAGGAGCAGGTAGGGAGTGCTTCCCCAACCCCATTACACTTCAATTTGGGGACAAGATTTTGTCCCTACCTCTGTCTTCATCTCAGCTATTGTCCATTCCTATTAAATTGTGGAGCATAATTAATTGCTCCGATAATTCATTACCTTACACAAAGGATTCGCGGATCGACCTCTTAAAATTTGGTTACACTGGTTTTGATTATTAAAAGGGGGCTCCGTTTTTAGGGTTAATAAGAGAAATAGAGAAGAAACATAGAGAGTTGTGAAGTGTGCGATTTTTCTCTTTTAATTTCTTGTTTATCATATTGAAAAAACTGCATCGTTTAAAGAAGGAAGTAATCTCACATTGAGGCGAATCTCTATAATTTTTTCATTTTTACTTGATTTATTTTTTGGGTTTCTTATTGCTCTTTATTCTAATTCTTAACAATCCCCCCACTCTTTTTGGCGTGGGTCTTGTCCTCGTAGGGAATACTACCATTTCAAGTAAGGGACCACAAAAACAAAAAAGCAAAAAAAAAAAAAAAAAACAACAACAACAACAACAAACAAAAGCTAAAGGACTAATTTTGTCAAAAACAAAAGTTTAAGGGCCAAAATCATACCATGCTTATAATTTAGAGACTAAAGTGCTTCTATATGAGACTGCATCAATTATATAAATGTCAAAGGAGAATTCATAGTAAGGTATCAAAAATTATCTTATTTTGAATTGTTAGATCACGAAAAAATCATGAATTTTACTTGATTTCATGAAAATCTGACGACGTCCAAAGTTGGCGTTTTAATTTTTATCTCATTTCATAAAATTTTTTCTTTCAAAATTTTAGGAGGAGGTTTAACATTCATTAAAAATCGAATTGTTTTTACTACGCAAAAAGGAAAAAAAATTAAGGAAAAAAATTTGTGATAAGTCCTTCTTTCATTGTAGAATTCTCCACATCAGCTAGTCCGGCAGCCTGCATTTGATTTGGTATTGCTTTAAAGCATCGATCTCCGACTGAAGTTCTATGTAAGTTTGTAGAAACAGTCAAAAAACCATTATTTCAATATTAAAGAAGAAATAATATATAAATATTATTTTATATTATAATTTGTACGGTTCTTAAAAATGTGATGTTAATTTAGATTTACCATTAGAATTTATATTGAAATCTTTTCAGGTGATTCTAACTTGATAAATTCTAAAAATACGTGGATTTATTAAAAGAAAGGAAAAACATAACAAGAAAAGGAAAAAATTGAAAAATTAAAAATTAAAAACTGTCTACTAATTCTTATACATCCTCAAGTGTAGTATACTCTACCTACATATTAGATCGTCAAATTACAAAATGAACAAGAGCTGAATTTTGTGGCATCTAGATTGACGTACACCGGAGTTTCAGGTTGTTAATTTTATAATTTGCGTTCGTAAAATTCAACCTCAAACTCTGAAACTTGGAACAAACTGAATCTCTAATGTCAACCTAAATGCCACAAAATTAACTATTGTTCAAGGGTGATGCAAATAATTTAATAATTGCATTTAAAATTAAATTAACAAATACAAGTAATTTTAAATAGAACAAGTGCTTACACAGTTAGTTGGCATCAAAATTTGTCTTGTTGATCATCACTGCAATGCTCCTTCAACGTCCTACACATATGCACAGATAATTATTAGAAGACGTATAACTATTTTAATTTAAACAAATATATTCAAAATTATTTTATTGGCTGCAAAAGGAATCAGATGAGAAGAATAATTCATACTTTTATTCACCAAAAAAAAAAAAAAGAAAGAAATCGCCAACGAATTGAACAGAAATTTCGAAAGCAATATTGAGTGACATGTACAACATTAGATTATAAAGAACAACAATTTCTTTGGCTGAATTGCTATGGAAAAATATCATATTCCTATCACTAGATAAGTAAAGAATGAACGTTTCAAAGTCGATTATATTGGGTTGAAGTGCAGATGGGGATGATTTCTCCTGCTGTGAGGTTACTATATTAATTAATTCTTTCAAAACTAAGCAACTATTATAAAATAGAGTTACATATAGAATATAACTTAAAATTCAACCATTTATATTTTTCAGCAAAATTTATTAGGATCTACAGGAACTCTAAACAAAAAACCACTAAAATTATCTTCAATCCTTCATTCAAACGTATTATTAGAAACAAAACAAAACCCTGGCCAGAATAACAACAAAAGAAAAAAAAATATATATGTGAACAAATATTAGAATTAGACAGAAAGAAATCAGCAGAAGAAGAATATTATCTAAAACTCCGGCCACCAACAAATATCTGACCAAAACAAAAGGAAAAAAATTTATTAAAAAAAAAAAGAAAATTATATTGAGAGAGAGAGAGATTTAGAGGAAGAGCTGAGGCCTGAGAGTGAGAGCTAGGGCTGGCACAGATGAGTGTCTAATAATAAATAGTTTTTTAGACGTCGTCTATTGAAATACAACACTATATAGGCCACATCTATGGTGCGAACTGCGAATTAAGTCTGTTGTCCTTTTTCTTAAGATGTAAATTTCTTCCATCTCTTTGTAAAAACTCTCATAATAATTTTGCATTGCTCTTATAATAATTCACAGGTTTCTTGCACCTCTTGAATTTTCTTAAAGTCTGTATCTTAATAATTTTCTTTACAATGCTGTATCTCTACGCTGCTGCATGTTTTAAATGTCTAGAGCTTCTCAAATGCAACGTCAAATGTTATTAAATTTAGCAATATGCTATACTTGGGCAGTAAATTTAGCGAATGTTATTTTTAAGTATATTTTATTTTAAAATAATTTTTTTAGTAATTTATTTTAAAATAGTTTAAAAATACAATGATGTAATGACTATAAAGTCTGCGTGTTATTTTTAAGAGTCTGCGTGTTAAAAGGATCATATACATACAAATTGTGACGATTTTTTAGAGATTTTTGTGCAATTCGAAGGTCCTCCTCTCTCTATCTAAAAGCAAAAGATTTTTATTTTTTATTTTTTTTATTTTTTCAAGAGAAAAACCCAGAAAGTTCTTACATGCAATAAAACAGTAAAAGGCAAGACAACTCAAGGGTGAAAGCAACATATACATTCGAACCCCAGCCTTGCACATTCTCAAAACTTGATTAATTTTGTAATTATTAGACACAAAAGCGACCTTTTCCTCCTATAATGGTGGAACTAGAGATGCTGTTTCAAAAAGGGTATTTTTAAGAGGCACCTCTTTTGTAACATTCTGCATTTTATTTTTATATATATTTAGGTTTAGCCTTTTAGATTGTTTAAGACCCGCACAAAAAATTTGAATTTTAAATGTCAAAATTAAGAATTGTGATTTGAGTATACCTTCTATACTCGCCCTTAACTTTTGAGTTGGTGTCAATTTAGTTGGAAGATGCTCAAAAAGTATGATATACTAACTCTTCCTTTTTATTGAACAAAAAAATCCCAGCAAATAGGATATTGTGCAGTAGCAAAGACCATAAGTAAAAACATTCATATAAACCCTATATTACAGTCTTAAAAAGCTACAAAATCTGAAAGAAAAAACCTGCTCCTTCTAATCTGGCAAAATGAAGAGATCTTCAAATATCAAAGGTATCGCATTACACAAGACACTCTGTACATGAATATTGAATGTGGCGACAAATTTTTAGTCTCAATGGTTCCCTTTAGGCCCCAATTTGTGCAATTTTATATGTTTTATTTGGACGTCTTGTCTGCATACAGGGCATGAACCATGTCTAATGAGCCATTGGTCCACACATCTCAAGTGAAAAGTGTGATGGCAAAGAGGCAAACTCCTTACAATCTCTCCCACTTCAAGATCCTAAAAACAAATGGATGGATAAAGTTAATCCACAGATAAGTGATAATTAAATACAGAAACTCTCTCTAAGTCGAAAATTTTTGTAGTATGCACAAGTTTCATTTTGATAAAGCAATTATTATCCCCTTTTTCACATTTCCAAATGTGCATATATGGTAATATTCTAAACCGACTATACAGATGAAATATTGAAAGCCTTCCCAGAAACGGATTAAGACCTGCAAACATATCGCACAGCAGATACTCTGAGCTGTCTTAGTTTCCTCCAAAACCTCGTGACAAGGCAATCTCTTCAGCAAATCCCTTGACAGCCCTCTCGATGCAACTGTCTCATTAGCATCATGAATCTCATCATTGCTAAAATTGGCTAAATTAACCTGCTAGTTCCGACAAAAAATAGGCCACAGCAAGATATCAGTTTTCGGTTGCCGATGTTATCTATTCTTCTCTACAAAAAATGTCTCGTCGTGAACTCATGACAAAAGTGGCAGGAGGAGGCAATTAACAAAGCATGTTTTAAACGTGTGATAAAAGAGGGAAGTCCGTCTGCTTGCTACCAACTATAGTGGGAATGTCACATGTGAATGCAAAACAAATGGCTCTGGATTTTAAATATTGAGAAAGAAGAGAGAAAAAGAAACCTGCCAATGGTTACTAGTTAGCATTGCTGGTGTAAAGTGCTCCTCTATAAACCTCCCACGAAGAACTTCTTCTGTAAAATCAGCCTGAAGCAAAAATATGGTGTTGGTCTACAAATAAAACAGAATGATAGAAGCCTGCGATTTTATGGCACTTATAAAGAGTCTACAGAAAAATCATGCCATGAATGGATAAATAATGTACATAGAACTCCCTAAGGACCTGAGCGAAACACGGTTCTACTATCTGGCTAGCCAAGTTTGACCGAAAAGGTCCCAAGCTTATCCCTAAGTTTGGATGAAAGTAGATCAAGTCCAGTTTTTGGCAGGACGGAAATCATGAACATGGAAAGATGGAAATCATGAACATGGAAAGCAGGAAAAAGTAGACCATAATGTCTGATACACTAACCATAGCGGATGAGCTCCGTGCTCCAGATTGATCCAGACACAAGAAAGCGCGGGAAGCCTCAAAAATCTCCAAAGAGAGTATAGCCCCAGCAATCGCACCAAGTCCTGCTCCACGGGCAATACCGCTATCAGAAGCCTTACCAGCTAAAGCGCCGGCAATAGCTCCTGCAAAACATCCAACTGAAACAGGACAGAAAGGAGATTAATTACAGACATAAAGGAAACAGGGAAAAATAACGATGACGGTTCCTGGCTACCCATAATTTCCATAATCCAGTTTTGTACATAATTGTATACAGGAATTTGATACTGCAGTAGTAAAAATACTTCAACACAATCTGCCAGAACATACAAAAACACACATAGCAATGTTTAATGCCTAATAAGCTGTATACAATTAACTCAAAACAACACAGAAAAGAAGAAATCCGCTACAACAGGGGAAAAATAAATCCAGTATCTTATGAAACGCCAATAGTTATTTCTTTCACTAATATGTTCCTTTTCAAAATTCAACACTGACCTTAACATATTCCTTATACAGAACTGCATAGAGGAAAACCCATTATTCACATGCTATTAAATCAATAGTAAAAACACAAAAGATTCAGGGTAAAAACTAAACAAAAAAGAATCATAAAGACAAAGGCAACAAATCTCAATTACCGCAAGCAAAGAGGAGAAGCAGAGCCCAAGTGATCCCGGACACAAAAAGGCGGGGAATACGTTGAAGAAAGCCGCCATTTTCGAAGCTTCCAGTCTCCATAACCGGCCTCTGCTAATTTCCATAAATATGTTAAAAGAGTATAATGGTAAGTAAGAATGAAAACCCTAGCTCATAATTTGAATTGGGATCGAAGGGAATTGAATACAAATAAGAAGAGAAAAAAAATTGAGTGAAGATTTTTGGGGATCGCGAAGTTTTGGGGATTGATCAGTATGGTTTGTTTTGGGCAATGAAAACAGAGATTTGGAGATTAATTGGGGCAAGAGAGACACGGAAAGATCAAATACATATAAAGAATGTGAAAACTTTGAACAAATGAGAAACTAATGGCAGGGCAATTACGAGTCATCTTTTTGGTGGAAGGGTACATATAAAGAATGTGAAAACTTTGAACAAATGAGAAACTAATGGCAGGTCAATTACGAGTCATCTTTTTGGTGGAAGGTTAATCACGAGTCATTTCTATGATTCCTCAATCATTGTCGTATCTCAAAGCACACAGTTCAATATCTTCGTTTCTTTCGCTGACATAACGACTAAGTTTTTTTTTTTAAATTTTTTTTTTACAACATTTCCAATTTTAAATCTCTCGCAGGAACTTTTGCAATTTTAATAATTGCGCCCCAATTTCAAGATGTTCCTAAGTGATATATGTTCCTCTCTAACTTTAAAATATCATAACAGTATTGCTCTTTTGATAGTTTTTGGACAGATTACATCATATGTCTAAAGAAATTGGGAACAATGGCTTACTTTTCATTGAATAAAGGTGAGGTATATATACACGTACAAGATGAGATTGGGTTGTTGACCAAATCTCAATTAATAGTCAATCAGAATATTCTAGATTTAGCTAATTACCTAATCTATGGGATTTGCTATCAATTCAAAATATTTACAACATCTACAGAAATACACAATTCATTAATTAATAAATTAATTCCTCTAATATGCCCCCTCAAGATAGAGCTTGGGTAGAGAGTCCAATCTTAATCTTCAAAAGTTGAAAGCGAATGCGTGGAAGAGGCTTGGTCAAGACATCGGCTAGTTGATCTTCTGAGGACACATGAGTGACACGTAAAGCTCCACTTTGTACTTGATCACCACTTTGTACTTGATCACGAATAAAGTGATAATCAATTGCAACATGCTTCATTCGTGAATGGAAGACAGGATTGGAACAAAGATGAGTTGCACCAACATTCTCACAATAGATAACTGGAGCAGCAGGA
>NW_010358070.1:156546-175885 GCF_000414095.1 Morus notabilis | reverse complement strand
AGCAGGAATACAAATGCCAAGCTCAGTTAGAAGAGAACAAATCCAACGTAACTCAGCAGCTGTAGAAGCGACAACACGATATTCAGCTTCAGTGGAGGAGCGTGCAACCGTGCGTTGTTTCTTGGAGGACCAGGATATCAGATTGCTACCAAGGTAAACAATATAAGCACTAGTGGAAGTGTAGTCATCCTTATTACCGGCCCAGTCAGCATCGGGGAAGGCATGAAGAGATAGAGATCTGTGATAGTGCAAGGCAAGACCATGATCAGCTGTACCAGAAAGATAGCGAAGCAACCGCATGACAGCATTCCAATTATCAGTAGTAGGTCAATGCATGAATTGAGACAACTTATTAACAACATATGAAATATCAAGGCGAGTGAGGCACAAGTATTGGAGACTTCTAACAACTGTTCTGTATTCAGAAGGATATGTCAAAGCAGTGCTGGAAAGAATAGTAAGTGTTGGCTCGGTGGCAAGTGGAGTGGTGACAGATTTGGCCCCTGTCATATTTGTGCGAGCGAGAAGATCTGTGATATATTTTCGCTGAGAGAGAAGTAAACCAGTGGAAGTAGTGGCAACTTCAACACCAAGAAAGTAAGTCAAATCACCAAGATCCTTGATGGAAAATCTTTTGCCAAGAAGATCAATAAACTGTTGAACGGTAGTGCCATTACATCCAGTAATAATGATGTCATCAACATACACAAGGAGATAGACTAGATTATCGCTGGTGTTGAAGACAAAGAGTGATGTGTCCGCATGAGAGTTTGTAAACCCATAGGCGACAAGAAATTGTCTTAGCTCATGGTACCAGGCCCGTGGTGCTTGTTTGAGACCATATATAGCCTTGCGTAACTTGCAGACATGTGTGGGATTATCATGGTCAAGAAATCCTAGTGGATGTGCCATGAAAACATCTTTAGATAGATGACCTTGTAGAAAGCCATTGTTGACATCAAGTTGACGAAAAGACTATCCTCGACTAACAACAAGACTGAGAACCAAGCGAACAGTGGTAGGTTTGACAACCGGACTGAATTTTTCATGATAATCAACACCAGGACCTTGATGGAATCCTTTAGAACCTAATCGTGCTTTGTACCTATCAATTGAGCCATCAGGTAAACATTTAATTCTAAAAATCCATTTACAACCGACAAGATTTTGCGTTGAATCAGGGGGGACAAGTTCCCATGTTCCATTCCGCACAAGAGCATCGTAATCTTCATACATAGCCTGATGCCATTTAGGATCTTTGAGGGCTTGGGTCAATGTGTGCGGTTCAAGTTGATGGGTCGAGGTGATGGTAGCGGTAAGATTAAGTTTTTGAATGGGTCTATGGATGTTGTTTTTAGCACGAATGGTCATGGTATGGGTGTTGGTAGGTGGGTTTGGAGGAAGGGAGTCTGGAGAGAGTAATAAGGAAGTAGAGGATGGATTGTGTGGGTTATTGTTGGTGTTGGTGGAATGTGTTGGGTGATCAGATGACGGGGCTCGGTCTATCGGAGTTTGGCTGAGAGGAAGTGGGGTTTCGGTTATGGGACATGGAGTTTCAAAGGATGTGCGATGGATTGAGGATGTGGAGTGGTCGACTGGAGGTTGGCGGTGAGATGGATTCGACCCAAAGGTGAGGCTGTGGAGGGTGTGTTGAGTGGCGCAACCATAGTGGGAAGAAATGACGCTGAAGGAAACCAAGTTGGGAGTGTTTCTGGACTTGGACGACTAAGATGACTTTGAATGAAATTGAATGGAAACACAGATTCCACAAATTTGATATGACAGGATGTGTAGATTTTAGAAGTGGAAGGATCAAGACAGAGATGGGCACTTTGGGTGGGGGAGTACCTAACAAACATACAAGGGACGGATCGAGACTCAAGTTTATGATTGGAATAGGGACGAAGCCATGGATAGCATAAACAACCAAAGATACAAAGTTTTGTGTAGTTTGGTGGAGAGCGGAAAAGGGACTCATAAGGAGAGGAAAGTGAAAGTGTGGGTGTGGGCATGCGATTAATGAGGTACACAGCGGTTGCAAAGGTATAATTCCAGTATATGAGCGGAAGTGAAGCGTGAGTGAGAAGAGAAAGACCGGTTTCAACAATATGTCGATGTCGGCGTTCGAAGAGACCATTGTGTTCAGGTGTATGTGGGGGAGAGGTGAGATGAGAAATTCCATGAAGCGATAGAAATTGATCTAATGCTTCATATTCCCCATCATTATCGGAGTAAAGAGTGACAATGGAGTGTTTGAAGTGATTTTCTACTAGTGCTTTGAAACAAAGAAAGACATCACAGACATGAGATTTCTTCTTTAAGGGGTAATACCATACATAACATGTAAAGTGATCAACAAAAATAACATAATACTTGAAATCATCAATAGAATAGACGGGGGAGGTCCAAACATTTGAAAATATGATTTGTAAGGGGTGAGATGAAACAATTGTAGATGTGGAAAAAGGAAACTTATGACTTGTATTGCTTAAACACGCATTACAATTAGAGTTTTGTGACATAGAATGAGGTAAAGAAAATGTTGACATAATATGCTAAAGAATAGGTGATGATGGATGACCTAATCTAGAGTGCCACTCGGAGGAAGTGGTATTGACTCTGGAAAAGACAACAAGCGGAGAAGACAATGTTGGAGAGGAGGTTGGCCACTCGTAGACGCCATCTTTAGTGTTTCCAGTCAAAAGGATTACCCCCGTGCTCAGATCCTTTACGTGAAAAACAGTGGGTAAGAATTCAATAGAAACATGATTAGTATTACAAAATTGATAGATAGAAATAAGGTTCTTTTTCATGTTGGGCACACAAAGGATATTATGTAAATTAAAAGTGCGAGTAGGGGTAGGAATGGTGGTGGAACCGGTATGGGTAATGTGAAGACCCGAGCCATCGCCGATCATAACGTCATCAGACCCTGCATAAGGAGTGTTAAGTGAAAGATTATTCAAATCCGCGGTGACATGGTGCGATGCCCCACTATCAAGTAGCCATGTGGGGGTGTCGGTGGTGTCAAGAGATGCAAAGTGTGCACGTAGTTGCCATGGAAAAGCAGGACGAGGAGTCTGTGGACGTGTTGTCAATGGAGCCGATGAGGATTGGGTGTTAACAAGTCGATAAAGGGAGCATCGTTTGACAGTGTGTCCTTGAATACCATATCCTTGAGTTAAAAGAAAAGTTTAAATAAATGCGTTAACAATATCATAGGGGATATTTGCAGTTAAATAGTTTTTTTTTTAAATCACTAAAGAAAAAAAAATATGCAGAAATCAGTCTCGTTTATTACGCTAATTTGAATCACAACTCAAGTTTTTATTATAGTATTTTCTCTAATAAAAATTCTGAATTCAATTTTTTTGTTACGAAGGTTTATCTCACATGCATTTACTTTTTAATTCAGGGTCCATTTGATTCACATATTTAAGTTAGTGATTTTGATTCATTGAAGAAAACTTTATGAAAAAAGAAATTTTAAATTTTAAATTTTTTATAAGATAAAAAATACTATAACAGTATCAGAATTATGAATTCAAATATAAAAAATAAAAAAGACATTAATTCGAATAAATGATAATAGTTTTATCACCATAATAATAGAAAATTCAAAGAAAAAGAACAAAAGAGGTGACGGAGGGCAAAGCACCACGTGACAACCCTGTCATGCAAGATCAGTGCACCAAGAGCTTCCACTTGCCGGAGATATCTTGCAAGGTGTAGCAAGAGTCTCCAGACGATCGTTCTTCAATTTGATAAATTTGCTACTAAGCAAAGAGTTTGTAAACGAAATTTTAAAAATTAGGCTTTTTGGCTTGTGACCCCCTTAACTTTTCACGACTTGTAATTTAATCCTTAAAACTTTTTTATTTTTGCAATCTGCTCTCTAATGTTACAAATTCGCTGCAATTGAAACAGTGTTAGAAATTCTACGGATTTAATCACGTGATACTCATGTGCATCACTTACCAGGGGCAGTAGTGGTCATTTCCATTATTTCTAACTCAAATTTAATTATTAACCACAAATTAAATTCAAATTAGTTCAAAATGATTTTAAAAGATTTTTTAAATATTATAAAATAATAATAATAAAAAAAGGATTCAAGCCAATGAAGAAAAAGTAAAATCAACAAAACAACTCAGATTAACCTCAATAACACAGATCTAATCTTCAACAACACGCATGAACGAGCAACTCAAATAACACAACCGAGATATGAAGAACATCAGACACCCAGAAATCATATTAACCAAAAAAAAAAAAAAAAACTCAAATAACACAACACCAGAATAAAGTATTATCTCGTTCACTTCACCAATTTAAATTTAAAATTTAATTTTTATTATAATAAAAAATTTTAAAAAATAATCATATTTAAATTTTTTATTACAATAAAAAATTTTCACATAAAATCACATCTCAAACTCAAAACCCTGAAGAACATTATTTGCATATTATTGCTCATGAACCCAGCAACAGATTCCACTCGAGTGTTTATCATAAGGAAAAAGATGTGAAGGAAAAGATTTGAAAGTTTTTTTTTTTCCCCCTCTCTTGACTGAGCAGAGCTTCCAAGATTTCCCCTCTTTTCCCCTGTGGATCTCTCTCGTCCCTCTCATTATCTCTCTTTCAAACTCAAACCAGATCCGATCTGAGCACAAATCTTGGCTTCGCAAACCGTGGGATGCGCAACAATCACGGAGCTCAGCTTTAACGGCGCCACGGCGGTGAAGCAACGACGGCGATCTGTCGGCGAAAGCGACCAGCATACATGTACGGTGGGCCTCGATGGGTGGGTGTTTGGGAGACATGGCGCGGCGGCAGACCTCGGCGACGGTAGCCATGGGTGGATGTTCGTTAGCCGCGATCTGGAGTGGAAAAGCTTGAAGGGGACGACAGAAAAGGTTGGTCTGGCCGTCCGCGATGGCGGCGAGGAGGGGAGAAAGGACGCTCTGTCTGTGCCTTTGCCGACGAAGCTCTTTAATCGAAGAGATTGGACCGCGACGACGCGCAGTCTGAGCTTCCGACGGCAAGATGAAGCGCGGTGGAATGATTTTCCGGCGAAGGGAGGGCAGTTTGGGTTCGACGGT
The DNA here is from genome assembly GCF_000414095.1 of Morus notabilis. Classification (NCBI taxonomy): domain Eukaryota; kingdom Viridiplantae; phylum Streptophyta; class Magnoliopsida; order Rosales; family Moraceae; genus Morus; species Morus notabilis. The sequence continues at coordinate 170,783 of NW_010358070.1, read as the reverse complement.
GGAGAAGGAAGAAAGAAAAGATCCGGGTTTTTAATTTTTGTGATTTATTAATTTTTTTGATATATTTTAATATATTAAATTTTTTGATTTTTTGATTGTTTTGAAATGCAGGTAAGTGATGCACGTGAGTATCTCGTGATTAAATCCATATAATTTTTTAACACTGATTGATTCTGTTTATTTTATCGATTTGAGTTTAAAATTTGAGTTTTGTTACAGTAAAAAATTTATAAAAACAGTTACATTTAACTTTTTTATTATAATAAAAAATTTTCACATAAAATTACATCTAACTCGAATTATAAATTTAATTCAAATTATAAATTTAAATGAGCGAAGTGAATGGCCTAACTTCAATTGAAACAAATTTATAACGTTAGGAAGTCGATTGCAAAAAAAAAAAAAAAAAAAAAAGATCAGATTGCAAATTGCGAAAAAAAATAAAGGGGGTCTCATGCCAAAAAGGCGCAAATAAGTAAGAAACAGGAGGACAATCATTTGTTGTTTAAGTTGGAACGATGTCGTTTGTAGTCTTCCATAAGCGACATATCGTAAGTCACCAGACACGTCGTTTTTGTGTAGTATTCTGGTGCATAATTCAAATCTACATGCCGTTATCATCTAACAAACCACATATTCTTTTAATTTTACAATTAATTTTCTCTGTCATTGTATAAGATAAGCAATATATCGTTTTTATTGAATATTATATATATGCCAACAAAGTGTTATTTCTCCCTCTTTTGAAGAATTGTTATCACAAATTGATAAACGACATATCACGGCATATCCTTCAATTTGGGCCGTCTTCTTGTTGTACATACATAAAAATGCTCATAAAGAATTAAAGACAAAAATACTAGCATAAAATAACATCCTTAAAGAAGTGGAATATAAAGACAAAAAATGAGAGAGAATGGATCAGGTAGAAATTAGAACTCTCACTCTATAATCATAATATTCTTCAAAGATAATTTATCATATTTCATAAAGAATAATATTCTTTTTTCCTTTTCTTTAACCTTTACAAAATTTCCCAGGACTTTTAGGAGTCATCTAGGCACGAGAGCTGTGGAGAATAGCCATAAGCTTTCATGTCCACAACCAAGCGCTTAAGAACCTCACATATTTGTGATTTCTAAGGATGATTATCATCTGAGGCAACAAATTCACTAATCCCACTTCCCACCTCAATTGAGCTACAACCAGGTGACCTTCTCTGCTTCGTCATTTGATCTCTAACAGTCATTTTTCTCTCCCACATGCCTTCGGCTGCATAAATATTGGACAAAACGACACTATCACCAACATGGGCAGGCTCCAACTCGAGCAACTTTTGCCTAACTTTTGAGCCAAGTTCAACACTTCCATTAAGGCTGCAAGCGCCTAGCAGTGTCCTCCACACCACCGCGTTCGCCCGAACTGGCATTTTTGAGATGAAATCATAGGCTTCTTCGAGCATCCCCGCTCGACAGAAGAGGTCCACCATGCAGCCATAGTGTGAATCTTTTGGCTTCAGACCATAGTCCTCAACCATGCTTCTGAATTGCCTTTTCCCTTCTTCCACCATCCCGGCATGGCTGCAGGACATCAAAACTCCTATGAAGGTAACATCATTAGGAACAATCGAAGACGCGCCTCCATTACAACCATCGTTTTTCTTCTTCTTCTTCTTTGGGGATTCTCTTGTTTCCTTCATTTTAGCAAAGAGATTGAGAGCTTCCTCTGCTTGTCCGTGCAATGCGTGCCCAACAATCATGGATGTCCAAGTTGTGACATCCTTCCTCCGCAGGCTATCAAACAATCTCCGAGCAACTTCTATGTCTCCACATTTTGCATACATGTTGATGAGAGCGTTTTTTAGGCATAAATCCACGTTGAGTCCCTTTTCACGACGTATGGAAGCATGAATCCATTCTCCCACGTCGAGTGCTCCAAGATCAGCACAAGCAGATAGAGCAACAGTAACTGTAATTTGGTCTGGTTGGACATTGTTCATTTGCATCTGCCTAAACAGCTGAAGAGCCGTGTTAGGCTTCCGGTTGTCAACATAAGCAGAAATCAAGGTAGTCCAGCAAACTACATTCTTGTCGGGCATTTCGTCGAACAACTTGCGTGCATCGACGATGTTACATGTCGTTGAATACATATTCACAAGAGATGTTTGGAGATGAATGACGTGTTCAAACCCGAGTTTTATGACAAGGGCATGCAATTGTTTTCCTTCTACTGAGGAGGACTTTTGGGTGCAAGCTTTTAGGACAAATAGTAGAGAATAGCTATCAATTGTGGGGAGGCTTTTTCTCAAAAGCTCTCTAAATAGTGAAAGAGCTTTTGTTGGGCAATTGGAGTTGAGATGTCTCTTCAGTATTTGGTTTGCTTTTGGTGGTTTGAGGTAAGTATGAAGTTGGGTTTTAGGATGATAATAGAAGGCAAATAGTTTTGTTGCCTTCGTTTGGAATTGGGTACAAGAAAACTTCTCTAGGAATCTCATGATTACATAAATGGCATACTTAAAACTGACACTTTGAACCTCATATTAATATAGCTCTTTGAACCTCATATTAATATAGCAGTGTTATGACCAAAAGTTGCCAACTAGGAAGGAGCAAACATATTTGAAAGTACTGCAGAAATTTTAGACGGGTCCGACTGTTTGAAAAAGAGAGAGAAAGAGAGAAATATGTTAAGATTTGAGATGAATTAAAATTAATAGGCTAATAGTTTATATAAGTTAATAAATATGCTAAATATTGTTTTCGTTCATAACTTGTCTGATTATGAACTATAACTTGACAAGTTATTGTCCATAATTCACAATTTTTATCTATAACTTATTTAACTATGAACCATAACTTAACAAGTTTATCCATAACTTATCTGGTTATGAACTATAACTTGACAAGTTATGGCCTATTAATTTCTATAACTAAAAATTGGCTTATATTTTCCTACTATTTCCAAACTGAATTTAAGCATGATATTTGAACTCGTTCGCTTGAGCCCAAGAAGCCCATGGACGGGCCGCGGGCCTAGTTTTGGCTACCCGAGCCCGGTCGGGCAGCCCGAGCCCACCCGAATGTGCACGAAAAAAAAATATATTTACTATATTTTTTAATTTTTATAAAATTGTATATATATTATATATAATATACTATTATTTATTAATTGTATTTGTATATAAATAATTATTAAGTTATTTTATGTTAAAATTATATAAAAACTAAAATCAACACACAGTATTGACACAATTAAAAATATTAATTTTGTATATTAATTTTTAAATTTGTAATTCATGATTGTCTCGTTAAAAATCTTACCAAGAAAAACTCAATTAGGATACAAACTTGGTAAGGAAAAAAGTCTAAATATTACAAACTTACAAAGTCTAAATATTACAATTACAATGTACAAAGTAAATAAATATTTAGAAATTACAATTTAATTTGAAGCTGAAGTGTCGTCTACAAAGTAAAATGTTAATCTATTAAATTCATCTATCCATTCTTGTCTTGTCGGTGAAATTGTGTCTTATAAACGTTGATCGGCACGATCCTAATCCTTAATGCACACCAAAGCTTCAACAATGTCCCTTTGCAATGCGTTTCGGCATTCATCAAGTATTCATCCAGTCGTACTGAAGGCTTGTTCAGATGAAACAGTGGAGACTAGGATCGAAAAAAAATTCATTGCCAATCGAGTTAGGACTGGCCAAGTTAATGCTCGTGCCCTCCACCATTGAACTAAATCAAACAATTCTCCACTACCGTCGACTACTAAGCTCTCACTGAGGTACGCCATAAGCTCGTTGAAGCCGCCGCCACGACCTGTTGATGAAGATCCACTCCTAGCTTCTGTTTGAGTCATCTTCTATTGGGAATAGTGTCCTAGAAGCATGAGATGTAATATGATATTTATTATTTATTTAATAAAATAGTTTATTCATCATTTTATGTGTATATATTTGTGAATATTTTATGAATATCAAATGAAAATTCCATGGTTATTTATGTGACCTTAAACATTATATATAAGTATATATGCAAGAGGATAATGTTTAAGGATAATAATAAAAAATGATGTTCGAAATGAATTTAATTAAAGTTCAGAATCTTTAATTAAAACATTACTAATACATGTCATTCCCATTTAGAATGGAGCGGTGTTATCCACACTGTTAATATGACGAGATGTTGAATGAGTGCATTATGCATAATGAGATTATGTGGAACAAGGACGCAAACACAATATGAGTTTCTGATAATTTTCATTAAGTATAGAAACTCTAATTGAGTCCACTGATGGTCATATATAGAATGATCTTAATCCTGAGTTCTTAGCATACTCATATTTATAAATTTGTGTCTTTTGATTTACTCAGTACGGATTCTGAGACTCTGAATCCTATTCCTTATATATTAGAGATATGATGAAGTAGGTAGCTGAGAATGTTATTATACAAGATGAAATCCATTCCTTCTTGAGAAAGAAGTAGATAAATAATTCTCTTGAATGTTGATTCGGTACTTGGATTAGTTAGAGAGCTCTGGTTCATAAATGTGTTTTATGAATCTCTATTCATTAGAGAATTAATGGTACTCAAGGATGAAGATATAATTAGAGAGATTAACGGATTTTACCTACCTCTAATTATGAATTATTTATGGAGGATTGATCTATATGCAATGACTATATTAAATGGACACTTTAAAGTTTAAAAGCAATTTATGTCTATAATTTTGAGAGTGCAATTCCAAGTTTATAGTGGAGTAGTTATTGGAATTAATAGAATTAATTAATTAAAGTGTTTAATTAATTATTAATTTTATTGGAGCTTAGAATTATAGGTCCATTAGTTCCCGTGTTGTCCTAGTAATTCTACAAGACACAAAGGGTAAAATAGATTTTTTTAGAATTACGGAATTTTAAAAATAAAGCACTCAAGAATAATTAATTGAGAATTAATTATAAATTAAATAATGTGATTATTTAAATTTTGGATCGCTTATGTGAAGGTGTTCACATAGTGTGAACGCAAGACACAGTGTAACACATCTAGATTTATCCATTTAAACGTATTTGATAAGTTGTTCAATTTATAATTCAAATTAATTTAAGTTTGACTTAAATTGGAATTTGAATTTGAGTTAAAATTAAACTACATGATAAATGATGATTTTCTCTTCATTCCCTATCTGTATTTAGTGCCTACCACAGGGATAGGATCACTTAATGTTGGCCGGCCATATGAAGAGGATAGGGAGTGGGAGATTTCGTTCTAAATTCAAATAGGAGATAATTAACAAACTTTATCTTTGAGATAAAGATTGGATTTCGTCTAGGAGTTTGACTTCTACTCTATAAGTAAGAGAATTATAGAAAATTGTGAGACACAATTTTTCTCTCTCAAAATCATAGTGGCCGAATTCTCTAAGAGTGGGAAGGAAAAATTTTCTCAAAAAATTCAACGTCGTGCATGCATTGGTGTTCGTGAAAATTTGAGTGTTTTATTATTAATCCTATTTTGTCTCAGGTGTGCCCATACACACGTCTTCGTGGATTCTAAGAATTGACTAGGAAGACATTGGTTTTCTAAACTAGCTTTGGAGCAAAGAACGTTCGAGATCAAAGAACTTAAGTTATCATCTTAATTAGCTGCTAGGTATAACTCTCATTTGAGTTCTTATTAAAAAAAAACCAATCATACTAAAAAAAAAATCGCTTAAATAACCAATCAAACACAATTTTAAAATCAGTATTAAAATAATTCTCAAAACAATTTTATTTTTATTTTTGTATTAAAAATAAAATAATTTTAAAAACATTACCGGGTCAAAATGAATAAAAAATTTCACAGTTGATCTCTAATTCAAAACAACTGATTTGATAGGTAGGAATATATATTAATCTATTTTAATTTGGATGTAACATACTAATTGCTGGACCCAGCTAACAAACAAGTTAAAAAGACGAAAAGTTCTTTTTTTTTTTGGGTCCAAAAGCAAATAATTTGGATATGTTCTAAACCATGGAAGTGAATAGAATATGAATTCAGTTATATAAATTGAATTTGGTTTTAAGTTAGTTCATCTTTTTTTTTTTTTTGATAAATAGGTTACTTTATCTCTATGAATTGAAAAAAGATTTAGAGGGTTTATTTCACAATTTGAGTTTTTTACTTAAATTGTGTTTGTGAGAGAAAAATATTATAATAAAAAATTTAAATTGTGACTTAATTGATAAATGCCTTATTTTCTTCTTGGCACGTCATAGCATTAACCACTGCCACAAAACACCGTGACAGTACACAGTGTCATTCATCTAAATGTACGTGGTAGTCAAAATTAATTACTATGAGAAAAAGATTTCTTTTCTACCCTGCTAAAAGAAACAGTATATTATTTAACTGAAAATTATAATAAATTGCATTTTTATGGAATTAAATTAAGTAAATAATATTTTAAAATACTTAAAATAAATAATACTAAATAAATAATTGTAAATCATCTATTTATTTATAAATAGATAATTTATCTGGTAAATTTTTTATTAACTGTCATTTATTTTAAATATTTTTAAAATTTTTATTTATTTTAATTATTTACGGTACAATAAAATTTACTTCACTTTTGCTATATTTAATTTTAAAGGCAATAATTTCATCAAATATCAACAAAAAAAATTAATTTTTGTAAACAAATACAGCTAATTATTCGTAAATGCTGAAAAATTCGAAGATCAAAGTTACTGTCTTTGGAACTTTTTTTTTTTTTTTTTGCTCAAAGAACAATACTGTATTTCTTGAAGGAAAATAGTGTTTGTGTCATAGTTCATTTTGAGTAAATCTAACATAACAAAAATGGATTTCTTATGACTAGAAAAGTACTGGAGATTACATATGATATAGATATGAATAAAGTTGTACAGATAAATAATGATATGATTTTAAATTGATTTCTATTGTGTTTTTTCGTAGGATTGGAGAGTTGAAAGGATAGATAATAGTTTTTTATTTAATTTATTATTTGTTTTACTATTTATTAATAATTACTTTTAAAGTGTAAAAAAATCATTCTCTTTTAATTTTAGGTGAATTGGTTGTGTCCTTCTATCAACGAAATGATCCAAAATAGTGGACTTAGAGGAGTGTCTCCCTCCAATCTATCTCTCCTATACTTTTTCTTCTCCTTCTTACCAACTAAGAGATTCACTATCTCTCTCCACCATTCTTCCTCCCTCCAACCAAATATACCCTAAGAGAATTCCTATCACCCACTAAAATAAATTTTTGAATCCGTAGAAATAATATATTTCATGTGTGCATGTGTTACTTCTAGTTATGCAATTATTCTTCTATAATATATTTCATGGTGGGTAGGGAGCTAAACCGATTTGTTTATTGTTTATTTAATGAGAGTTTTTCTGATAAGATTAAAAAAAATTATTGTTAATTTTTTTCTTTTAAGCGTCACATTTATATTAAAAATTGTTTATTTTACTTATTTTTTTAATTTGATATAATTTTAATCAGACTAACAGTTAAAAATTAGCCATATCAATTGAGAGGTCCTAAAAAGAATTCCTTATTTAACTATCCAATTTTTTGTTGAGGAAAGTATGTTACAAATGTTCAAGCCAAAAAAAAAAAAAAGTATGCTATAAATTGGCCCCAACTGGGTGCAGGACTGCGGGTAGTTAGGTTGCCTCAATTTATCAATGCCAATTGCCAAATTGTCAACGGGACCCAAGTAGGAACATATTAATAAATTAATAATAAACGAATTCCCTATTCCCTAGGGCTAGGGTTTGCGCCCTCGAGAGTCGAGTGAAAAACGTTTTCTACATGTCACGCAAATCTTGACCTATAAATGGATTTGGGAGTTTTTTTTAGTATGCTAATTTTATCTGTAGTGTTAATATTTTACTGTTAGATTATGTCAAAATTATATCATATAGAAAAGTATGCAAAATAAATAATTTTAGATATAAGTTTAAAGGTTGAAAATAAAGAATTATTAATAATTCATTTTTTTTAATCCTACTAAAGAAGCACTCGATGAATTTTCATGATACTCATTCTTCATCCGTTCTATATAATTTCTCCTCACATTATATATAAGAATGCCATTTAAAGCACTTTTAAGTATAAAAATGTCTACTTATGTATTTACTTATAAAATTATCTACTACCATGAGTATAACGACGTTTATATCCTTATTTTATAAGGAAAGAAAAAATAATAATCAATTATTAAAATAGGGAAGATAATGAAAGAAAAAAAGGTTTATATTCAGATTTTAAATATGAAAATGAAAGCTTTCATTTTCTCATCTAATGAAACATAAAGAATTGACCATTGCTATATGTCCCACTTGTGATAGTCCAAGATAGAGTTTGTGAAGATGTTATAGAATTATATGGTCAGTAGGGAGTAGGGACCACTATACTGTACCGTTGTTGTCTCACGAATGCAAGCTGTAATTGGACATCTTCACATTGAGTCATGATCACACGAATACTGTACCGTTGTTGTCTCAAGAATCGTACGAGCTGTAATTGGACATCTTCACATTGAGTCATGATCTCACGAAGAAAGAAGGTCATATCTATTGACGGTGAAACTTCGTCAACAGAAATACACCGAATCACTTTTTGGTATCCCGTAGAATTATCGGCTAGAAATTAGTTGTATATTTGAAATTATACTATGAAGTGTTTATTATGTTTTGTGAGCATGAATATAACACTTGAATAGGAGGACACACGAGATTTATAGTGGTTCACTCTGTTAATGAAGAGTTACATCCACTTGTGTATGGTATATTTATTTTGGACTCTTTACAATTTACATGCAAGTATGCTCTCTCTTCTCACGCTTTTTCAGCGAACTGCCCCCTTTGGCGTATGGGGCTTTGCCTTTTTTATAGCCCACGCTTCCTTCGTGGGTGGTTTTCCTTCGTAGGTGGAAATACTCGAGTGGCCTACTTTCTAGGCTAAGACCGTAGCCCACTAACCACTTTTGGACTGTTCACTCAGCCATTAGGTCTTCTATTACGGCTCTGTGAATTTCTGTAATCTCTTGCTACCCACTGCAGGGTGGTTTAAGGGGTTGTAATTAATGCCCGTATTGCAGACGTATCTCACTCCTAGACGCAACTTATGGTGTCAGGCATCTTCCTCTCGGCGTCTGTACCGCGTGGATCTTATGCCCTTTCTAACCTTTTCGAAGGTTTTTGCATAAGTTCGACGTCACAACGGGTCGACGCCCTAATTTGGGCCTTTCTTTGCTGCGTCGAGGGTAGTCAAACTCTTGGCGTCGAGGGTGATCGATGTCCTGGCATCGAGGGTGGTCGATGTCCTGGCGTCGAGGGTGGCCACCTTTGGAGGGGAGGTAGGGTCACGTGTTATGCTGTCGACGCTCCACCTGTCACCCACATTTTTCCACACAACAACTACATCTATAATGATGTCGTTGTCATGGTCGTAGTCGAGGTTAAACCAATCCTGGAATACATTAAAAAAATTAACAAATAAATCTTATTTATTGTATCCACAATTAAAAATTTTTAGAACAAATTTTGTTTCAAATAGATACCAGCATGCGATTTTGAATCCTCCTTTTGTGCTCCTTAGGCACGTCCTTCCAAGCGTTATAGTGTGGGTCACATATATCTCTTGTGTGTAAGCCGACGACACTATCAAAATATTTGGCGTTTTTACCAATCGCCTTCCACGAACCTGTCTCGTCAGACAAGACAAAAGGCTTCCCATCTTTTTGTACTTTCTCTACTATATCTCGACCTATAGCTACTCCTCGACCAGACCGACGTTGAGATGTCAGCTCCAGAACTGTAAGAAAATAAAAATAACGAAATTTGATTATAGAGAGTTTGACAAGTAACAAGTTTTGGGAGTATGTGTTATAGCGTATAATACTTGACTGACAATATGCCGGGAGTCTTGTTGGATCAGGTGGAGGCTGTGATCCTCCTGCAGAGCTAGCGCATGTAGCTACTGGGCCAGACATCGAGACATTGTGTCGTAAAAAAAAATTTATTTGTTACTTTATTTGGTACGCAATTTCTTAACAATTTTATAAAAAAAATTCATAAATATAAATTAACTACTTTGGTTCTATTCGTCATCACTATGAATGTCTTCAACATCATCGGCACTTTCTACGTCATCATCATCTTCAAAATTGACGAGCTCATCTTCGATATAGTCAAACACAGTTTCATCATTACCATCGTCAATAAAGTCATCTTCATCTTCAGCGGGCGACTTGTCCCGCAAGCGTGCGTCGACGTCAGACGTGACAGTATTTGTTTCGATATCAGACCGATCAAATGTTAAGTTGTCCAATTCAGGTAGTTTAACTACTAACTCAACTTTGTACAAATGTAACTCTTTACGAATCCCCATATTTCGTAAATCGATCATCGCATTGTCTGTATCCTTACTTTTTCCATTGATACTAAGAATAGTACCCAACAAGCTGTCACATACCTTTTTTCGATATGCATGACATCTAAGTTGTGACGAATTGATAATGAAGTCCAGTATGGTAGTTCCCAAAAAATACTCTTATTTGTCCAGTTAAGCTCTACAGAGTGTCTCTTTCATTTCTTACCACCAAACTTTTTATGTTTACCAGGCAGTCTGAATCCGACGTTCTGTAACTGAAATAATATTTCTTCAACAGACTTCCGAGGCGGAGGAGCACGACAATCAACCTTACCATCAAACTTCCTACTGTTTCTCATCTTATGCCCAATAGGAAGCCACCGTCGATGCCCGACAAAACAATTTTTACTCATTAACCTCTTTGATCGTGTCGCATCATTGCATGACGAACATGCTAAATACTCCTGTCCACTCCAGCCAGACAAACTAGCACGTGCAGGATAATCATTGATAGTCATTAGCAATGCAACGTGCATATTAAACGATGCATTTGAAGCAGCGTCACGAACAATGATTCCCTCTTCCTACAGCTTTTTAAGTTTATCAACAAGTGGTCACAAAATTACATATATATCCTTTCCAGGGGCATTTCGGCCAGGAATCAATAGTGTCAACATCTTGTACGGATCCTTAGTGCATAACCAAGAATGCAAATTGTAAGCAATAAGAACCACCGGCCACATACTATATGATAAGCTCATGCTTCTGAAAGGATTAAAACCATTAGTAGCTAAACCTAATCGAACGTTTCTTGGTTCACGAGCAAATTTAGGATACTTCATATCTAAATCTCTCAACTCCCTACCATTAATTGGATGACGCATTAAGTCTGGATCCTTTGAATGCCCCCGTATGTGCCACATCATTTCTTTTACAGTGTGACTCGAGCTATACAGACGCCTCAATCGATCCTTCAAAGGAAAATACCGTAATACTTTTTAAGGTATTTTTTTTACCATTTATTTTTTTACTCTTCTAACGATTGGTATTACAAATTGGACAAACCTGTAGATCAGCATTCTTTTTCCAGAATAATGCACCATCATAAATACAAACACGTATTGTTTTGTAGCCCAAACCGAGTGTACCCAATTTCGTGTTCGCCTCATAATACGAATCTGGAAGTTTAATCCCTTCAGGAAATACATCTTTCAACAACTTCAAAACAGAGTTCATACACTCATAGGGCCATTTGTCCAACACCTTTAAATGCATAAGTTTCACAAAAAAATTCAATGATAAATACTTAGTAGACCCTGGATACAATGCCGATTCGAGCTCATATAACAACTCTTTAAATTCATTGTGCTGCATATCACCTAACACCTCAGCTTCTACTTCGTCCGACATATCATGATCAGAGTTATTTCCAACAACATCATGTATAACTGCAACCATCTCATCAACTGATTCATTTATTGGATTGGTCGTAACATCGTCTTCGCCATGGTAATACCACGTCGTATATATAGTATTGAAACCATATTGGTGTATGTGTGCTCTAACTGTTTCTATTGGAAAACACTTATGGTTTAAACACCTCCGACATAGATAACTTGTACAACCGCTTTCATCAACATAGTCTTTGGCAATGTTGATAAACGCAGACAACCCTTCCCAATACTGATCAAACAACCGATTTTTCATATGTATCTAACTCTTGTCAATTGGCATCTTGACTATAAAAATAATAACACATCTAATCATACTTCATGTTTTCTTGTGACTATATAATCACTTTCTATAACACACGATTAAATAGATTGAGATTAATTAATCTAATCTAGTGATTAGTGTTAATTAACCTGATATTAGTAAAAGATTTTTCAGTTAAAAATTGTCACGTAAAGGATTTTTCTCCTTTAAAAAAAGGTTGCTTTGGAATTGACGCTACTCTTCCCCGAACAAATTTAAAGTGTCACTAGCTAATTTTTTTCAGAAAAAAAGATGAGCCATTTTGATATTTTAGTTTGATTGGACCTTGAATCCTAGATAGTAAACTTGTACAAATTTTAAAGAGCCCAAGCCCATTTTTCCATTCTTGGTTTTTCCTTTTTCTTTTTCTTTTTCTTTTTCTTTCTTTTTCTTTCCTTTTTCTTTCCTTCCCCGAGACATTTTCTCTCTCACTCTCGTGGCGCTCTCTTCTTGTAACATCCTAATTTTCGGACTTAAACTTTTGTGCTAATTTTGTATGAAGGAATTGTAAGAGAAATGATAAAAGAGTTTAGGGACTAAATTGCAAGGCTTTAGGGGGCATGATTGAAAGAATTTTCATAGTTGTGGGCCATATTGCAATATTAAGAAAAAAAAAACAGGGCCAGCTGCCCTTTCATGTGGCATGGCTGGAACCTCAGCCATGCCACTCATCTCCTTCCTTTGGCCACGTTGAGGAGGGGATGGAGTAACATAAGAAGAAAAAAAAATAATTCACTTCTCAATCTCTCTCAAACCTCAACCTCATTTCACGTTTCTCACTCTTTCTTTCTCATCTTCCCATCTGACTCTCTCTCTCTCTCTCTCTCTCTCACTAGATCTCCCTTCCAGAAAAAAAAGAAAGAAAAGAAGAAGAGCTTTGATTTGCTTGAAGTGTGAAGGTGATTTTGCAAGATCAAAGAGCAATTTGGTTTTGGAAAGAGGGCTGCAGCAATTCCAGGAGGAAAAGAGGTTGTTTGAGCAAAGATTCAAGGTAGGGGTTTTCTTCTTCTCCTTCAATTTTCAGATTTAAAATTTGGTGGTTTATTGTCTAGTTTTGTTTATTGATCAAGGGGAATTGTGGCGCATCTCTTGAAGTTATGAATTTTCTTTGATTTGGTATAATTCCTGAATTTTGAGGATTAAACTTCAAGAATTAAGTTTCCTTGAGGATAAAGGGCTTTGAACTTGGTTTATGGAGAAGTGTGTTGAATTACTTGAGGATTTTTATTTATAACCCCTGATTTGGTATATCACGTGTATGAGTTAACAAGGGTGGCTATCCTACTTCACCTTGGTCATTTAATTGTTATTTAGGAGAAGGTTCTCTAAGGAGTTGTTTTGTTGTATGTTAGCATTGAAAACAACGGGCAGCCTTGGGAAAACAGAGAAACCAAATTTCCCAGAAATCATTCCAACCTTCTTAATTAAAGAACCTTGAAATAGACATTTCATACTTTAAATAGAAACTTGAATCACCCCAAAAGGAGCTTTGTAGGTTAAGTTGTAAACTTTTGAATATAAAACAAATCTGTCAAATGTACTTACTGGACAGAATCTGTTCTTTCGGATTCTGGGAGTATTAGGTGAGGAATTTCAAAAGAAGGTTTACATAATTGGTAACTAGACATCGCAAGCTTCGTATAGCCGCTGGAATCACCTTAAACGGATAACCGTAGCCTAAGATATACATTTTTGAAGTTGGGCTTAGTGGCTGGTTTTCTGCAGAAAAACCAGAAAAATTTGATCTGGTTTATCATGAATTTGGAGACCTAAACGGACCCAAAACTAAGCTTGTGATACCTTTTTGGAAAGCCCTAGATGTCTACCTTGCTTGGTTTCTGGTTTTGTAATTTTTAAGGCTACATAGAATACTTTGTGGATATTATTGTTGCAATCGTAAAAGTGCCAATTCCAGAAATCAATAAAATAAAGAACTGAGGTACCTACTTTTTAAAATGAGAGTGCTGCACTTAAACCACCTTTACCACCATTTAGAACAGGTTATTAGTGACGTGTGAGAGTTGAAATCACCACATTTGGAGTTTTGTAGCTCAAGTTGTGCGCATAGGAAGTT
>NW_010358070.1:155932-156228 GCF_000414095.1 Morus notabilis | reverse complement strand
GAAGAGGGTTAAACTCAGATTTTGCTAAGCAACGCAGGTAAGTGGAGTTTGACTTTTCCGCAGCACTTACAAACTTTGTTTGATAGACTTTCTATGGAATGTCTAGTATGCCATTATATGAATTTTTATGACATTGTCAATGTGTATGATTGTGAAGATTACTTGTAATTGAGTACATAACAGCATGCATGTTAGGCCGGTACTGCCAAGTCCTCAAAGGACTTCTAATGTGATGTAGTGATTGATGAAATTGTGATTGAGCCACGCAAGTCTCTCGAACCAAGTGGGTGATGACA
>NW_010358070.1:149975-155706 GCF_000414095.1 Morus notabilis | reverse complement strand
ATGTAGCAATGTGTGAGTATGTTAAAATAAGATTGTGTGATTGTAGCTCTACTTACTGAGCTTGTAGCTCATTAAAGTTTGCTCTGTGCTGTAGGTAAAGGTAAGAACAAAGCAGAACAGTAAGCAGGGGAGCTGGCTTCGTTGACCGCTGTACATATGGTTGGACCAAAGAAGCTGCACACGGATTATTTTGGTTTTGTAAACATATATATTTTGGAGTTAAACTCGTAAACCTTGGATGACTGTATAATTTTAATTGTAGCTAGGAAACTTGATAGGAATGGTGTATTAATGAAATTTTGTTTAAGTAAAAAAAAAAAAAATTGAAACACCATAGTTTTCACATAAGTGACAGGTGAAGATTAGTGATTGTGGCACGTACTTAGGATTGTTGGCAAGGAACTAAAACGTTTGAAGGAGATGGTATATAAGGGGTGTCACAATTGGTGGTATCAGAGCTAGAGTTTAGTCGTTTCTGTAGACAACTCCATATGTACAAGTCACGAAGACGGCGAGCCTGCTCACTGTAAGTTGTGTATTTCTTGAATTTTGTATTTATGAGTATATGATTTATGAAAATCTAACGTGCATAGGTCAAAGAAATAGTTGCCTTATGTCTGAGCCTAGTCATATACAAGCAGAAGCTCAATCGAGCCGACAATCAAATACCGAGGTAACCAGTGAATCACGAATAACAACTAGTGAAGTGGCATACTACGGAAACGTGGTTGAGGCGGCAAAACCCCCAACGTTCTCAGATGAGGAGAACACTATAACAGTGAAAAATTGGACCACTCGGATGGCCATAATTTTTCGTGTGCACAACATTCCCCATAAGTTTAGAGCAAGGATAGCGGCTATGTATTTAAGAGAATACCCAGCCGTTTGGTGGGAGATTTCCCAAGATGAAACAATGAAAGAGATGACATGGAATAGGTTTCGATTTTCAATAGAAAGGTAATTTAGCCAAAACTTGGGAGGTTCTCTCTGGGAGAGAAGAAAGCTTGAAAGTTTCACTGATAGTGACACTGAATAGCTAGGAGTTTAGAAATGGAATTTGTGATATATTGTAAATAATCATGGATGATGAGTATGTACTGTGTTGAATTTCGATCTAGGTGTTGTATGGATGTTTAGAATAATGTTATTCTGAGTAATACTATTTTGATTAAGAAATGAGTATTTAGTATTTATTGACTAAAAGGGAATGATTGATAAATGATGTGCATGTAGGAATAACGCACACACACCTGTACATTAAAACAAATGGCACGTGGAAGACCTCGTAAGATTCTTTGACGAGAGCGAACGTTACCAGCTCATCAGGGAGATGGTAATGAATTCAGAAATGAGGTTCCCGAAGTACCTCCTGCTAGGGCACAAGTGGATAAGATAGCAGGATTACAAGAAGCAGTAAGGTTGCAAGCGGAGCAAATTCGCCAACAAAATGAGAGACTTAATGCCTTCATGGAACGAATGGAGGCCAACATGATGAATCCACCGCCGCAACAACAACAACCGCCACTGCCACCGCAACCAGCACGGGATCAGAATGAGGCTCAGGTAAGAGAGCCAGTATATGAGCGATTTAGAAAGCAACAACCTCTGACATTTGAGGGGGATATTGATCCATTAATTGTTGAAGAATGGAGGTGTCGTCTTGAGAGGATTTTTGATTTCATGAAGCTGACTGATCAGGAAAAAGTGGCTTGTGCGGTGTATCAAATGAAGAATAATGCGAGAATCTGGTGGGACATTGTTAAGAGGACCATGGATGTGAATACTCTAACCTGGATAGGATTTTTGGAGTTGTTCAACTCTAAATACTACAACGCTAACATTCTGAATGCAAAAATGGACGAGTTTCAAGAGTTAAAGCAATGGAACTCTACCGTGATCGAATATGCGCAGAAGTTCGATCAATTGTCAAGATTTGCTCCCGGATTAGTAGCAACGGAAAATACGAGAAAAAGGAGGTTTATGAAAGGTCTAAGGTCGGGTTTGGCAAAGTTAGTGGATGCTGGCGAGACGAGGCCCCGCACCTATGCAGAAGCTGTTGAGCGAGCGATTCGGCAAGACATGCGGGAAAGTGCTAAAAATAGACAGGCTCAATTTTCGGGGACCAAGGAGAGTGATACCAGTTTTAATCCTCGGTCTCACTTTAGCAACCGAGGGAATTTCCAACAAAGAGGGAATTTTGGAAGCAGATGAGGACAAGGACCCTAGCGGGGAAATTTTAGAAATCGAGGTAATAACCGAGGCGGAAAAAGCAACGGAGGTGGAGATGGATAAAGAAATCAGAACATGCCGAATCAAGGAGATGACCGGAGACAACAGGGTCAACAGGGCTTTGAGTTGTGGCCATACTACAGCAATTGCCAGCGTCGACATCGTGGAGAATGTTGAACGAACAACTTGGGGTGTTATACTTGCGGAAAGCCTGGGCATTATGCTAGAGATTGCCCAGACAACTTAAAACAATGAGGATGAGGTGGAAATCAACAGAAGAAAAATGCTCGAGTGTTTACCCTAACTCAAGGTGAAGCGGAGGCTGGACCTTCTGAAGTTGTTTCAGGTCAGCTCTCTATGGCTGATACTACTGCATATGCATTAATAGACTCAGGTGCATCTCACTCTTTTATTGCTGCGAGCTTTGCTAGAAAGTTAGGAAGAACACCAGATATGCTAGGGGAAGTATGTAGAGTACTTTTACCATCGGGAGATAGTTTGAAGTTCCAATCTTGGCTTAGAGCAGTGCCTATTGTCATTTGTGGTAGAGAATTGTATGCCGATCTAATCATACTAGAGATGTATGATTATGATGTTATATTGGGGATGGACCGGCTAACACGGTATAATGCTATGATAGACTGTAAAAAGAAGAAAGTGATCTTCTTACCCTCAGGAGAGAGAGAAGCATTCGAGTTCTGTGGAACCTCCCGTAAACAGAAATTACCAATCATATCAGCTATGAAGGCGTATAAAATGCTAGCTAGTGGTTGTGTTGGATATTTAGCTAATATTATAGACACGACGCGGGAAGTAACGCTTGAGCCTAAAGATGTTCCAGTGGTTCGAGATTTCTTAAATGTTTTTCCGGAGGATTTACCTGGCCTGCCGCCGGATCGAGAGTTGGAGTTTGTGATTGAGTTATTACTTGGAACTGCGCCGATTTCTAAAGCTCCATATCGTATGGCCCCAATGGAACTGAAGGAATTGAAGACACAACTGCAGGAGTTGTTGGATAAAAAGTTTATTAGGCCAAGCTATTCACCTTGGGGAGCACCAGTGTTGTTCGTTAAGAAGAAGGATGGCACAATGAGGATGTGCATTGATTATCGAGAGCTGAATAAGGTTACCATAAAGAACAAGTATCCTCTGCCGAGGATTGATGATTTGTTTGATCAGCTCCAGGGTGCGGCAGTCTTCTCGAAGATTGACTTGAGATCGGGGTACCATCAGCTGAAAGTTCGAGAAGAGGACATTCCCAAAACAGCCTTTCGAACTAGATATGCCCACTATGAGTTTCTAGTAATGTCGTTTGGATTGACTAATGCCCCAGCAGCATTCATGGATCTCATGAATCGTGTGTTTGAAGAATATCTCGATAAATTCGTGATTGTATTCATTGATGATATACTAGTGTATTCACGGACGAAGCAAGAGCATGAGGTACACCTGCGATTGGTGTTACAAAGGTTGCAAGAGAAGAAATTGTATGCCAAGTTCAAGAAATGTGAGTTTTGGTTGGAGAAAGTGTCATTTCTTGGACATATGGTCTCAAGGGAAGGAATTTCAGAGGATCCATCTAAGATGGAAGCGGTGAGTCAATGGAAGAGGCCGAATAATGCTACTGAAATTCATAGTTTTCTCGGATTAGTAGGGTATTACCGACGCTTTGTCGAGGGATTCTCGAGAGTTGCGCAACCTTTGACTCAACTCACTCGCAAGAACGTGAAGTTTGAGTGGACAGACAAATGCGAGGAATGCTTTCAAGAATTGAAGAAGCGATTAACTTCAGCTCCAATTTTGGTTATTCCTTCGGGTAGTGAGGGATTTGTGATATACAGTGATGCCTCTGGATTAGGTCTGGGAGCAGTATTAATGTAGCATGGAAAGGTGATTGCCTATGCTTCTCGACAATTGAAAGACTACGAAAAGAGTTATCCGAAGCATGACCTTGAGTTAGCCGCTATGGTGTTTGCGTTGAAAATATGGAGACACTATCTATATGGAGTACACTGTGACATCTACACAGACCATAAGAGTCTGAAGTACATCTTTACGCAGAAAGAGTTGAACATGAGGCAACGAAGGTGGTTGGAATTTGTAAATGATTATGATTGCGATATCCATTACCATCCAGGTAAGGCGAATAAAGTCACTGATGCCTTAAGTAGGAAAAGAGTGGCCAGTTTGGTTACTTTGCCTCGAATACCAAGTCCGTTGAGAAATGATTTGAATAAATTGGAAATAGAGTTTGTGGTAGGGCAGTTATGTACGTTGTCTTTGCAACCGATGATTAGGGAAGAGATTAAAAATAAACAACATTTAGACCCTCTAACTGAACAATTGAAGCATGAAGTCATAAAGGATAGACGTCCAAATTTTCAAATCTCGGAAGATGGTGTATTGGGATTTAAAGGTCGATTGTATGTTCCCAACGATGAAGGAATTAAACGGCAAATTTTGTATGAAGCTCATAATACGCCATATTCGGTGCATCCTGGTACAACAAAAATGTATCAAAACCTGAGGAATTACTTTTGGTGGCCTGGAATAAAGAAAGATATGGTGGAGTATGTTGCTAAATGTTTAACTTGTCAACAAGTGAAAGCTGAGCATCAAAAACCCGGTGGATTGCTGCAACCACTGGAGATTCCAGAATGGAAGTGGGAACAGAATGCCATGGATTTTGTTGCAGGGTTACCGAGGACTGTGAAGGGACATGATTCAATCTGGGTCATAGTGGATAGAATGACCAAATCGGCCCACTTCCTACCAGTGAGAACAACTTATACAGTTGATAAGCTAGCAGAGATATACATACAAGAGATAGTGAGACTACATAGAGTCCCACTTTCCATAATTTCAGACAGGGATAGCAGATTTACATCGACATTCTAGAAGAAGTTACAAGAAGGCCTTGGGACAAGATTGAAGTTCAGTACCGCAATGCATCCTTAGACGGACGGTCAAACGGAACGTACTAATCAGACCTTGGAAGACATGTTAAGAGCTTGCGTGTTAGACTTCCAGGGATCGTGGAGTAGATATCTTCCTCTAATTGAGTTTTCTTATAATAACAGCTACCAAGAGTCTATCAAAGCTGCTCCGTATGAAGTTTTGTATGGTCGTAGATGTCATTCACCGATATACTGGCATGAAGCAGGAGAACGCAGATATTTGGGTCCAGAACTTGTGGACCAAGCCAATGAAGCTATCAAGAAAATCAAAGAAATATTGAAAGTCTCTCAAGATCGACAAAAGAAGTATGCGGATAGAAGACGACGACCACTGGAATTTGAAATAGGCGACAACGTATTTCTGAAAGTTGCACCAGTCCGGGGAGTAATGAGATTTGGAATGAAGGGTAAATTAAGCCCTAGGTACATTGGGCCCTTTGAGATTATTGAGCGCATAGGAAAAACTGCATATAGACTAGCCCTTCCACCGAGGCTGTCTGGAGTGCACGATGTGTTCCATGTGTCCATGCTACGGAAATATTTGT
>NW_010358070.1:129259-149949 GCF_000414095.1 Morus notabilis | reverse complement strand
TTATCAAGAACAACCTATAAAAATTCTGGATAGAAGAGAGAAGGAGTTGCGGAATAAGATCATCCCACTTGTGAAGGTCCTTTGGAGGAATCATGCAGTCGAAGAAGCAACTTGGAAGTTGGAAGAGGATATGAGAAAGAACTTCCCAGCTTTGTTTTAAGTTTCGAGGACGAAACTTTTGTATGATATAGGGAATTGTAACATCCCAATTTTCGGACTTAAACTTTTGTGTTAATTTTGTATGAAGGAATTGTAAGAGAAATGATAAAAGAGTTTAAGGACTAAATTGCAAGGCTTTAGGGGGCATGATTGAAAGAATTTTCGTAGTTGGGGGCCATATTACAATATTAAGAAAAAAAAAAAAAATAGGGCCAGCTGCCCTTTCACGTGGCATGGCTGGAACCTCAGCCATGCCACTCATCTCCCTCCTCTGGCCACGTTGAGGAGGGGATGGAGTAACATAAGAAGAAAAAAAAATAATTCAATTTCTCAATCTCTCTCAAACCTCAACCTCATTTCACGTTCCTCACTCTTTCTTTCTCATCTTCCCATCCGACTCTCTCGCTCTCTCTCTCTCTCTCACTCTATCTCCCTTCCAGAAAAAAAAAGAAAGAAAAGGGCAAGCACAATCAAGCCTTCTCAATGGTGGACATTACTCTTTTGCAGCAATTTAGTTTTGGAAAGAGGGCTGCAGCAATTTCTGGAGGAGAAGAGGTTGTTTGAGCAATGATTCAAGGTAGGGGTTTTCTTCTTCTCCTTCAATTTTCGGATTTAAAATTTGGTTGTTTATTGTCTAGTTTTGTTTATTGATCAAGGGGAATTGTGGAGCATCTCTTGAAGTTATGAATTTTCTTTGATTTGGTATAATTCCTGAATTTTGAGGATTAAACTTCAAGAATTAAGTTTCCTTGAGGATAAAGAGCTTTGAACTTGGTTTATGAAGAAGTGTGTTGAATTACTTGAGGATTTTTGTTTATAACCCCTGATTTGGTATATCACGTGTATGAGTTAACAAGGGTGGCTATCCTACTTCACCTTGGTCATTTAATTGTTATTTAGGAGAAGGTTCTCTAAGGAGTTGTTTTGTTGTATGTTAGCATTGAAAACAACGGGCGGCCTTGGGAAAACAGAGAAACCGAATTTCCCAGAAATCATTCCAACCTTCTTAATTAAAGAACCTTGAAATAGACATTTCATACTTTAAATAGAAACTTGAATCACCCCAAAAGGAGCTTTGTAGGTTAAGTTGTAAACTTTTGAATATAAAACAAATCTGTCAAATGTACTTACTGGACAGAATCTGTTCTTTCGGATTCTGAGAGTATTAGGTGAGGAATTTCAAAAGAAGGTTTACATAATTGGTAACTAGACATCGCAAGCTTCGTATAGCCGCTGGAATCACCTTAAACGGATAACCGTAGCCTAAGATATACATTTTTGAAGTTGGGCTTAGTGGCTGGGTTTCTGCAGAAAAACCAGAAAAATTTGATCTGGTTTATCATGAATTTGGAGACCTAAACGGACCCAAAACTAAGCTTGTGATACCTTTTTGAAAAGCCGTAGATGTCTACCTTGCTTGGGTTCTGGTTTTGTAATTTTTAAGGCTACATAGAATACTTTGTGGATATTCTTGTTGCAATCATAAAAGTGCCAATTCCAGAAATCAATAAAATAAAGAACTGAGGTACCTACTTTTTGAAATGAGAGTGCTGCACTTAAACCACCTTTACCACCATTTAGAACAGGTTATTAGTGACGTGTGAGAGTTGAATCACCTCATTTGGAGTTTTGTAGCTCAAGATGTGCGCATAGGAAGTTTCATATAGAAACTTTCTAAAAACTGTCAAAAAAAGGAAAAAAACAGAATTATGATTTCGTGGAAACTGTTTTTAAGGTACTTAGAGATGTATTAATCAAGAATATGAAGTAAAAATTTAAATTTATGTATTTTAAATATAAGTTGAGCAATTTTCTCATAAGCATATGCTCCTAAAAGGCCCAAAAAGGCAACAAAAAGGGAACCCCACAAATAGAAAGAGCAACCCCTCCACCAAATGGAAACCCCTCCACCGAACCACAAATATCAATCGGGCAGTGCCGCCAGAGGTACACTCTAGTTGTCTCCAAAATCATAGAATGGGAAAGAAAAATTTGTTACAAAACTCGTGTTCATTATTTTAATGGCGATACCATCATGAAACAGAATGTATATATATAAAGTTTGCAATAAATCCGAAACAATGAAAATGCACAAAAACAGGATTATTGTAAACTGCCAAATAATTCTCATTATGAAAATGAATATCCAAACTATAATACAGAATAAACGCAAAAATATATCCGTAACAAACCATCTTCATTTTCCCCTCCCCACAGCCTCTTAGCCATCTTACCTTTGCGTGTCGTTCACCTCCGCGGCACATCCCCACGCCTTCACTGTTGTGAGAAGCTTGGCCTTCCCGGCATCAGTTGTTGAGGTGGGTCGCAACCCACCATCACTAACTACGAGCCGGTGGGTTGTGAGACTCAATCGATTTTCTTCTCATGAAGAGGCCATGTAAAAGTGTCCGATAAGGTATCGGGTGAATCTCGATTTTTTTTTTCATTTTACAAATTTATTTCTCGTTTTGATCTGTGACTTTTTTGTATTTTCATTTTTTGAGATAGAAGAGGAAGAGATCGCTTTGAGAGAATGGGCAATTTCTTTAGAGTTGCTAAAAAAAGTTTACATAGTTACTTTTTAGGGTTACTCTAGATTTGTGTTTGTTCGTATAATTGAAGTGAAGAAGAGGAAGAGATGATGATTTTCAAGCTGAAGTGGCAATATAAACGACAATATGCATTTTGAAAGTAATTTCTATATTATATATCAATGAATATCAAATTTATGCATATTCTTTTTGAATTTTGTCTCATGTGAATTTTCTTTGGATTGATGTAATGTTCCTAAATAACATCAGATCAGCAACGAGGAATTTTTGTGAATTGTTTGAATTTTTTTTGAGTTTTTTTTATTGTTGCGGTGACGGCGTGGGGAGTTGCACCTTTGAAGGGTGGCCAATTGGCATCGGCATCAAGGGTAGGAGAATTCGTTTAATTGGTTTGATTTTAGGTTTATCATATCAATTTCTATATTTTTTAAAAATTTATATAAGGGTGGTAAAATGTTTAATTTTGTGATTGTTGATACCTGAATTCATATCAGGTCCATTATGGGTTCAGGTTTAATTATTTGCGTCCCGCGACGTAATTAGGCTTGTTTCATGGACCCAAGCCACACTCGGGAAACTATCGTGGGTTGTGCTTTGGTGGGCATGAGTGATCACATAGGCCCATTTGTCCTTAATTTTACCCAATTTGAAACCCGCTTTGGGGTTTTTCAGAATTAGTCAAATTAAGCATGAATGAGTAATGGAGGATTCAACCCAAAAAAAGCCTTCCCCTTGTCTTTGGAAGCCCAAAATCCTTTATTTCATCTTGAAAGGCCCGAAAGCCAAGCCTAATCCTTAGAAATTTTTTCCAACTCAAAGGCCAAAGAAATCTATTAGTTTTGGCTCATTTAAAGGATTTTCTCGCAATCAGTCGTACCTCTCGGAGCACTTTCCGTGTGAGGCATGCTTTCCTAGCTCTTCTCCATATCGGGTTGTCCATTCGGAGCAACCTGGTGTCGAAACAATCTGTTGTCAGAGTAAATATAATGGTTGCTTGGTCATTCTCGTACAAACAATCTCCGACGAAGGTCTGACACGCAATCAAACCCTCAAAAAAAGTAGAGTCTTCGGAGCACTTGGTTGAGTCAAACACTCTTAGATATTTTAGGTTTGAAGTCACTTCGCTTCAGCCCAAAATTCGGAACTTGCCTTAAAGTATTTCCACTTCAAATGTGTCATTTTGCCTCCTACGACAAGGTAGTTAGGATTTTACTCCGAACGGAATTACTTGTACCTTATTTCATAAGAACGCTGCTGGAGCAAATTTTCAGAAAATTATTTTTCTTATACTAGCTTTTCAAATTTTCATATATACCCCAAAAATAATTTAGTTTCTAATTTTCTCCATTAAAATCTTTTCTTCTTTTTAAATGTGCTTAGTTAAACTTTTTTTTTGTTAATAAACTCAACTATTAGGATGATAGTAAATAAGTAAAACTAAGGGTGCGTTCATTAGCACAACTCAAATTATGACTTGCGTTATATATGTGAAAGAAAAATATTATATAAAAAAGTTAAATTTAAATTTATGTGAGAAAAAATACTGTAACAATATGACTTGAGTCATAACTTGAATTGTGCAAATGAACACACCCTAAATCTTACAGGAGATTTTAAATTTTCATTTCAAAAAATTATAAGAAATCATGTAGAAGGTGCTCTCTTGAATCTCTCAAAACATTGGCAATCAAATAATTTCCGTCAAAATTCGTTAAATTTTTAACAGACTTTTTCAAGTAAGCCATCATGTGCTCTCTTCTTTGGTGAGAAGACCAAAACACCCTCAAAAGAAAAAATTAAAAACAAAACAAAACCAAAACTAAACTCTTCCATCGTCAACATTGGCGAAAACCATTACTATCCATCTACTACACTTCCACCACAAAACCAAAATCACAACAGCATAAACAAAATCATAGAACCCAAACAAAAGGGTCTCATCAAAGAAAAAGGTTATTGCAGATCATTGGACAAAGTTACATAGTGAGAACTCCTCCACACATCCGTCCCCACCGCCTCCCACGCACAGATCGAGCCCCCCCCCCCCCCCCCCTTTCTGTCGAAAGATCACCACCCTTCTCTCGCCATGGTGAGATCGCATCCCCCATCCGTCCCTTGTCGTCGTTCAGATCAGAGTTCCCTTACCTTGTCATCGTGAGATTAAGCCCACCCTTCTCCGTCAACACTAGATTGAAGCCCCCTCATCCCTGCCGTTGCAATGCAAGAGCCACCTATCGCTCATTCAGATCGGAGTTCCCTTCCCTTGTCGTCGTGAGATTAAGCCTACCCTTCCGCGTCAACGCTAGATTGAAGCCCCTCGTCCCCGCCGTCGCGAAGTAAGAGCCACTAGTCGCTTATTCAGATCGGAGTTCCTTCTCCGTCTTTGTCTCCCCATGCCGCTGTCATTGCCCATATCTCTGAAAACCTAGCGTCGTCATCTGGATCCTTGTGAATTAGAAAGCCGCACTGTTGCCCAGATCTCCGCAAACACCAAATGCCGCTACCAAGACTTCGTGAAGCCAAAGCTGCTACCCAGAATTCGTGAACTCAGAACTAGGGGTGGCAATTTGTGTCACGTGTCGTGTTTCTGTTGTGTTTTTATCATTTCTTTCTAAATTTACAGTCAACCCGAACACAACCCGTGACACGAAATTTTTTAAAAACCGTAAGACGAACACGACACGACCACTTTACGGGTTGACATGATACGACACGAAAATAATCTGTGACACGAAATTGATCCGTGAACCCGAAATTAACAAGAAAATTTTATATTTTTATTTAGTTTTTTACATATTAGAAATAACTTAAAATTCATAACACACTAAAATACAATAACATCCATTGCAATTAAGCAAATAATAGTATAAGATTTTGAGTATAACTATCATGATATCACAAGTTCATAATAAAATAAAAAATATGTAATGAAAAATATATGTATTTTTTAGTTTTTTACAAGTTTCGTGTCGTGTTCGAGTTAGGCGGGTCCAACCCGAAATTGACCCATGTTTTTCGTGTCAATTTCAGGTCGAGCCAATTCTGACCCAAACCTCTTTTTTCTCAACCCTAACCCGCAAAATACGTGTTGCTTTCGAGTTGTGTTGTCGTGTTGTGACCCATATTGCCGGCTCTACTTAGAACGCCGCCAACCACCTAGAGTTTGCAAACCCAACACCAGCGATCTCTCTCTCTCTCTCTCTCTCTCTCTCTCTCTCTCTCTCTCGCTAGCTAATTCCAAGTTTTCTGAAGAATTTCAGCCCCAAATTGAATAAACTCGTGATTTTAAGAAAATAACCCTAGTAATCGGGTCACGGGAGGGGTCACATGGGTTTTAATGTGGGTAATTTGACGAATATGGACGGAAAAGACTTAATTGCACTTATTTAATGACGTTGGGAATCGTTTTGTCAACATTAAAAGAATAGAGACCAAACTGTCACCTATTAAAGAGGTTTGAGATCATTCGTGTCAATTACCCAAAAATCTCTAGTCAACTTAAAGTTTAAAAATGTTATAACTTCTTTATTTCAATTCTGATTAAGATGATTTTTTTTACAGAGTTTTCATAATGAAGAGAGTGACAAATTTCTATCCATATTACATATTTTTTAATGTCATTTACGATGAGATTTTATAAGATTTATTACACCAATTCAAATAGCAATTTAAATCACCGGAATTCAAACCAAATTACATAATTCTAACAGCAAACTAAACAAAGGGCTTGCTTTACTTGATGACACATGCTTAAAAATTTAACTGACCTGGCGTTTGAGTGATGTGTTGCAATTTTATTGGACAGACACAGAGAAGGGGACAGAGATAGTTTCCGAGAAAGACGTTATCTTTCATGTTAATACCACCAGGTCTCTCATGCATTAGAGACTTGGTGGTACTGATGTCGTTGCCAAAGTAAATTTCACTCTGTCGTGAAATGGACTTTAAGATATTTTGTTCGGTCTAGAGACGCAACTCTTTGCCTATAAATAGATTTTGATGATACTTTTTCTCCATCACTTTTTTCTCTTTGGCTAATCATTTCCCATTCATATTTTTGTTGAAAACAACGACTGAAAAGAGGAAGGGAAGGAAAAAAAAAAAAACGGAAACACCATGGCATGTGGTCTGAAAATATCTCTCTTTCCGCTTATGGAACTACTCGGCCAACTGCTGAAAAAACTCGGCACCGTTTCTGTACCTGTCGCAGCAGACCCAGAAGCAGCTGCTCAACGAGCTGACGGCGTGGCGGTCGGGAACCAGAGTTCGGGCTTGGCGGAGATAATGCTGGCAGTCTGCTTTTCTGCCGCCATTGACATAGCCATTCCCTCCCTCCAAATTCAGTCCCAATTACTCCATATTTCCTTCTCCTTGGTTTCACTTGCTCTCTTGTTTGCCTTTTCCACTTTCTTCATGAGCATGTTTCTAGCAGCTTATAAATTTACACAAGCCGCTCGGTTTCTCGAGCGAGCTGGCGTCTTCTTTGTGGTGACGGGGTTTTTCATTGTCATCTCAATTCGATTTCCTCTATGCCTCAGGGTTGTTACGTGGGTGGTTTATGCTATCGGTTTGCTAGTTGTTTTACTTTGCAACTATTTCTTTGGCTAAGGTTTTAGTATGAAGGTTCTGTTCAAATTTATTAAACGGGCCTATAGGTCTGAACAGAATTTTGAAGTTGGTGAGAAAAACACTTAGCAAAAAGTTTGAACTTTGTTTAACGTATTAAATAAACGCATGGAAGCTTATTAGAAAAATAATAAAATAAGGAAATATATACTATTGTACTCAAATTATATTATAGAGCTATTATGCAGCAAAAATTACGAATCAATATTTATTCGGTTTATTTCAATAACTCAAACTGTTAGTTAAGATTCAAATTTTTATTTAAAATTCAAATTGGTATTTATGAGAGGAAAATTGAATGACAATTTAAATCAATTAACAATAGTTTAAACTCGTGATTTTTAGAATTTACCACTCCCTAAATTCTAATAATCTGAATTGTTATCAACAGTTCAACAGTTTTAGATTTTACTTTTTCTCTCTCTTCAATTTCAATCTTAAAAATATTATAACTTATTTGTTTTAATTCCAATTGGGATGTTTTTTTAATGTGTTCATAATGAAGAGATGAACAATTTCCACCCATATTGTATATTTTTTAATGTCATTCACAATGAGGTTTTATAAGATTTCTTACAAAACTCTAATAACAGTTTTCAATACTTTATTCAAAAACAGTTCAGATTTTATTTATAATTTAAATTACAATTTATTTACATATCTAAATACCGGTTCGAATCACAATTAAAGTCAGCACAATTCTAATAAAAAAAGGTTTAAATCTCTACAGTTTAAGTTGTTGAACCAAATAAGCGCATTATGTTTCTAAATGTTAAATATAGTTCTTTAAAAAAATGTTAAATATGGTCAAAATTACATCAACGTGAAAAAGAAAAAGAAGTTGTAGAGCCTACTTCATGTAATAAAAGAATTTTCTTTTTTCTTGATTTTTATTTATCGTAGCTTTCTATGGTAGGATCACCCCTACCAATAGTTCATGTTTTCTAAAAAATTATTAAAATTTAAACAATCGACAAAAGAATCAGATATAATTGTTAAAAGAAAAGTCATATCAATAGAGTAATTTTCATCCCTACCAATAGTTCATGTTTTCTCAACGATAAATCTAGTTAAAATCCTATTAAAATTTATAAAATCGAGAGAAGTATCAGATTTAGTGGTTAAAAGTAAAGTCATATCAATAGGGTAATTTTCATACCATAGCTACTGCGAAAATCTCATTATTCATATTCTGTTGTTGCGATTATTTGTGCTCTCAGCAAAATAAATAAATAAATTAATAATGCAAAATGCTTGCTGTATATTATTAAAAAAATGTTACGGACTACTAAGATGAATGATATTGTGCTCATATTTATTTTACTAGCAATGTTATAGGGCACCATCTTTTAATTAGTGCTTAACACTACCAATAGAAAGTGGGTGGGACCCACTGGTTGGACCTGTGATGGTGTTTAATCATTTTTTCTTATTTTACCCATTATTTAGTAGATGTTTGATTTAGAGATTCAAAATTATTTTTAATTTATGTGTATTTTTTATGAGAAAAAATACTGTAATAAGTCACGAATTATGACACAGATTCTTACTCTAAATGTACACTTAGTGTAAAGCACGAAAGCTTTTCCCTATAGACGGTCAAAGATGGTGTTACGTCACCCTCACAGAAGCAAAGGAGAAGGCAACAATACCATATTCTCAGTGATCAACTCATATGTCCCAATTTTGTGTCTCTTCCTCTTTTCTCCCAACAAAATATGACAACTGAAAAAAAAAAAAAAACCAACAAAATTAGGGTATTGTTTGGTTCATAAATTTAAATCATAAAGTCTGAATAAAAATTAAAATTTTTGTTAAAAATAAAATACTGTAATAAAAAATTTTGAAGTGTAATTTAAATTAGTGAAACAAACTGACACTTAATAGTGAAACAAACTCAAATTATTAATTCTGCTACAGTGTAAAACTCTCACATAAAATTTAAAAAATTAAAAAAATAAAGAATTTATCTTTAAGAGTATATGAATTTAAATTTTTATCACTTACTCTTAATAAATATATTTTTATTAATGTAATTATTTAATTAAAAAATTGTAAATTTAAAATAAAAGATAAAAATAGAGAATGTAATTATTAAACCGGACTCAAAACCTTCATAATTAAAGTCGCCCTCATCAACTTTCATTTACGACGTACGTGACACATCCTAAAGAATATAATTTTTTTTTTTTGAGATTTAAGTCAACGAAAGAAATACGGCGTCAACTAATCTAAAATCACATCGCCGACTTGGCTCCATTCGTGGTATCTATCTGGTCGACATAAAAAAGACAACAAAAGCTCTCAAATGTTTGTTGAAGTAAAATTTCCCGCCAAACAATCAACATTTATTGCTCAACAACAAAACCTCTTCAATCTATTACAGAGCTTTAACGCCATTAAAAAACTCACCCAGACTAACTTCCTTCCCGCCAAGCTCCTTCATCTCTACGTCGCTTATGATTACATATCAAAGACGCGGTTTCCATTTCCGGAAACATTGAAACCAAATTATCAGAGCGGATGGAAGAAGCGAAACGCCGAAAAGATCGGCGGAATGTTTCAATCGAATTGCGGAGACGGAAACCAAGACTGATGGGTACACCTTTTCAGACTGGATTTGAGATAGGGTCAAGATTTTCCTGTAGTTCTGGGTCATACGAGTCAAGTAAACTCTTTCTCTGATTATCTTCTTTTAGGAAAAAAAAATAAAAACAATAGATTTTGTTGACGGTGATTTCTCGTCAACAAAAATCGGCCGTGTTACCTTTTGATTTCTCTTTGAATTACCGGCCTATGTGTTGAATATGTGTGAAAATTTATTATTCGGAGTGTATGGTGTGTATAGTTTGAGATGTGCACAAATAAAGAAGACAATAAATTTTATAGTGATTCACTCTGTAAAATTAGAGTTACATCCACTGTGATTGTATATTTCTTTTTTAGGGGATTATAATTTACATCAATTGCTATCTCTCACTCTCTTTTTTCTCTTCTTGGATCTAAACCCCCTCCTCGTAGGGGGTCTCCCTTCTTTTATATTGGGCTTCCTTCGCTGGGTGGGTTTCCCTCGTAGGCAGAAGCACTCAAGTGCTCTCCCTTTTTAGGCCCAGACGTAGCCCACTAATCAGCACTGTTCACTCAGCTAATTAGTCTTCTATTACGGCTCTGTACGTCCCTGTAACACTCTCCTGTTCCCTGTGGGTCGGTTTAATAGCTCGCAATTAATGCCTGCAGACGTTCCCCACTTTTGTACGCAACTTGCCAAGTTCTCCAGAGAACGTTCCCCTCGTCGCCAGCGACGCTTTGCCCAATCGTCCTTCTTGGTGGTCGATTTTGCGGTCGAGGGATCTTTGTGCCTTAAGCTCGACGGCACGATCCATCGACGCTAGAAGGAATCATCGCCCTAAGTTGGACTTCGTGCTTGGGCTCTTTAGAGGGTCGAGGGTTGTTGCTTGGCAGGGAATAGTTAAGGCCACGTGTCGCATTTTCGTTCATCCAGGTGTCTGTCACATTTTCTCACACAACAGATTTGATCAAAATTATATTAATATGAAAAATAGCATAAATTGACAAAAACTACCATGTCTTCTCGCAAGGCGGAGCCACATCATATAGAGGGTAAGTGTGCTTAAAGGTGTCAAATGGGCCGGGCCGTCCATGGACGGCTCGGCCCAACCTGTAATAGTGTCAGATTCGGCACGGCCTGGTTCGCTACTGTTACGTGCCGTGCCAGCACAGCACGTGTAATGGGCTAGGGCTGGGCCTCAGCTTCTCAGCCTGCGGCCCAAGCACGTGGAGGCTTGCAGCACGGCCCTTGTTCAGCCCGGCCCAAGCCTGCGAAACGGCCCATTTCATTTGGTCCAAGGGCCCTTTTGGCCCGTCACGTGCCTCCCGTTTGGCACATGACGGCCCAAACGGGAGGCCCGTCACGTGCCTCCCGTTTGGCCCGTGAAGGGCCCAACAGCTAAAAACCCTAAAATTCAAAAATTCACCCCTAAAATCCCCTATAAATACCCCTTAATTTCACCATAAATCTCACACAATAATTCACTCTCAACTTCTCATCTCACTCTCATTCTATCTCTCAACTTGTCTCTTTGATTTTGATTCTAAGCTTTTCTCTCGCGTTCATTCATTTTCTAGCTCTTTCATTTACAAAGTTCAATCTACTTCTATCAATTTCCAGAAATGGCCGCTCCAAACTTCCCTGATTTCACTGCTCTTCCCTAGCTTAGTGATGAGCCATTTTATGAGGATAAAATGATGCCTCCCAACCCCACCCCCACTAAACCAGAAAATGCTCTGGTGGATAATGCTTCAGTACACAACGAGGAAGCTGGACAACGCAGCAGAGGAAAAACACCGCGAACTTCTCCGGCATGGCAGCATTTCACCGAGGAGCCCCGACCAAATCTAAAAATAGGTGAGATGAAAATTCGTGCGGTATGTAAATATTGTAAAAAGTACTTTTCTAATAAAAAAGGGTGGGGGTACTGGTCATCTGGATAGACATTGAAAAGTATGTCTACTGTTGCACTAAGGTGGGAGTGTGGACTCCCGCCAACAAACACTATCACTCACATCACAAGGGTTACGCAATTTTACATACGATGCACAACATGCTCGTGAAGCACTAGCTAAATTTCTAGCTAGTGCCGAATTGCCTATTTCTTTTGCAGATGATGCCTCGTTCGAAGAATTCATCGAGACAGCCTTTTGCCCACAATTTAAATGGGTAAGTAGAAACACAACTCG
Organism: Morus notabilis; assembly: GCF_000414095.1. Taxonomy (NCBI): domain Eukaryota; kingdom Viridiplantae; phylum Streptophyta; class Magnoliopsida; order Rosales; family Moraceae; genus Morus; species Morus notabilis. The sequence goes on along the minus strand of NW_010358070.1, from coordinate 137,854 downwards.
TTATAATTGTATGAAAGTTTTTATGCAATGAGACAATCACTTGTTGATAATTTTAGGACTTTTAATGCTACTGTCTCTTGCACTTCTGATCTGTGAGAAGGGTGTAATAAAACTGAATATTTATGTGTCATAGCGCACTACGTTGATGACGATTGGGTTTTACAAAAAAGAATAATTGGTTTTCGTTTATGTCCATACCCGCATAACGCAACAGCTATTTTTAATACAATAATAGAAATTTTTGGGTTTTATGGGATAGAAGATAAAGTTTTAACAATTACTTTTGATAATGCGTAAGCTAATACAGCTGCAATTAATCTATTTAAACGTAGTTTGAAACCAACATTTGGAGGGGAAATTTTTCATCAACGGTGTGCATGTCACATAATTAATTTAGTAGTTCAGGCAGGCATTGAACATATCTCAGCTAATCTTACAAATATTAAAGAATCATTATCATTCATATCTAGTTCTAGAGCTCGGCTCCAAGAATTCAAACAATATTACAGGAACAGCCAGATGCGCCCAAGAAAGTTTCCAACTAACGTGAGACATAGGTGGAATTCAACATATTTAATGTTGAAGGCAGGACTCCCGTATTCATAGCTTATCACGACATACGTAAACAGTAAGAACGATCAAATTTTAATTTTTGATCCTGATTGGCAGATTGCTGAGTATTTTTTTAAAATTTCTAGAAGTTTTTTACAATGCTACTGAATTACTTTCTAGAGTTTATTATCCTACTGTACATTTAGCTTTACATCAACTATTTAATATTTCAGAAATATTTTCTTATTATAGGGATATAGAACTTTTTGGAAATATAGTTAACTTAATGGAAAATAAATTTAAAAGTTATTGGTCAGGTTGTCCCATGTTATATGCATTGGCAACCATTTTAGATCCTAGGTGCGGAGTAGATGGAACTGAATCATTGATGACTGCTACCGCAGAGAATTTAAAAATAGATATGCAACTAAGTATTACTGACGCTAAGAAAATGTTAGAAAAAGTTTTTAGTTTGTATGAAGCAAAATATAGCACGGGTCAAAAAGAACAAGTAACTTCGTCGTCAACTACCAGTTCGGGGCCTAAAGGATCATCGTGGAGTTTCTTGAAAAAGAAAGAGAAAACGACAGGATCGTCCTCAACACAAGCGTCTACGAAACTAGTCAAATATTTTGAAGTAAATTTTGTAATCGATGACGACAAACTAGACATCTTACAGTGGTGGAAAAGCAAGACCGATCGTTTTCCAACACTGTCCATAATAGCTCGTGACATTCTTACAACTCCAGTGTCAACGGTAGCATCGGAGCAAGCTTTTAGCTCAAGCAACCAAATTCTTGACGAGAAGAGAAGCAGAATGTATCTAGATATCTTGGAGGGATTAATGTGCGTTAAAGACTGGGAAGATGCCAGAAGACGAAAACAACAATACACAGATGATTCGATGCAAGAATATTTTTCTAACTTAGAAATAACAGAATCTTTTGGAAGCACATAGGTTTGTAATTTACTATCCCTAGCTACTGCACTCTTTTTCCCATCGCTAAGGTTTTGTCCCGATCTCCCCACGGGTTTTACTTAACAAGGTTTGTAACAAGCCAGTCATTTATGTGTAGTCATATTACGTCAATTCAATAAAATCACATCTTTTGGGGCATATGATATTTTTTTTTAATTAAATTTAAAAAATATATAAGGGCCGGGGCCGGCCCGTGAAGGGCCTGGGCCCAGGCCCGACCCTGGACCTTATGGACTAAGGCCAAGGGCCTGGACCGGGCCTGAGTTTTTCTTCTCAGGCCCAGCCCAGGCACGGCCTTGCACTGTGCAGGGCCGTGCCAGGCACGGCCCAGGCCCGTAATAGGCCTGGGGTTAAGCGTGCCGTGCCAGCCCGGCACGACACGTTTGACATCTCTTGGTGCGCTCCACCTAATTTGTTTTCTTTTTAATTTTCTAGGCATATTTTATTAAAATTGATAGCTGGCCACCCTCAAAATATGAAATTATATGTTCTCCCTCTTTCGAAATATCGAATTATTTTATTCACCTCTTTTCACTTATTTTTCTGCTTGACCTTTGCCTTCTTGATTGGGTATATAATATTTGTTTTTATATCACATTAAAGAATACTCTTTTTTTATGCGGTAAAGATTATTTATCGGAGACTTTGGATACTTTTGGTAGTGCTTCTCAAAGCTTAAAATTACTTCTTTAGCCATTAAAAATTAATAATAGTGTTTGATAAAAATTATAAAAAGTGATTTTTAAAGAATTTTTGAAGAACCTACAGCCAAAATAAAAAACAACTCAAAAGCAACTTGAACTTTTAAATTGTGTGAGAATCAACATAGTACAATTAATGATTATCAACAAAGTTATATTAAATAATTAATTATTAACTACTAATTATATTATATATTAATTAATAATTAATAAATAATAAATAGATATACTTAATAACTAATAAATAGATAGTAATTACTTAATTATTAATCAAATATTAATTTATTACTATTAAGTTTTTAATTTTGTTAACAAAATAATAAATAATATAGTAATTAGTTATTTAGTTAAAAATTAATTACCAAAAATTAATTATATAACATATTAACAATAAAACAAGTAATAATAAGTTATTAAATAATTAATTAATAATTAATATATCAATGGTATATTATGTTAATTATAATCTATTAATTAGCAAATAGTTAGTAATTAAAAAATAAATAGTAATTACTCAATTAATAATTAATATTAAATAATGATTATTTAAAAATTAATCATGTGATATATCAAATAATAGATTATTAAATAAACATTAGTAATTAATTAACTAATTATTTAATTATGTAACTAAAAGTTAATAATTTAAGTAGTAAAAGGAATATTAATAAATTATGTATGTACTAATTATTTCTCTTAATACATTAATTAATTACTTATAATCTAATAAATATGAGTACATTACTAACATAGTAATTACTTATAATTAATTACTACTTACTAATTTTAATTATTTGGCATATTAATTTATTATATATATAATTTAATTACTGATATACTCATTAATGATCATTTTTAATTATTATTATATTATTAATATATTAATTTTTATTTGCTAAATAATTATTAATTATTAATTACTTTATATATTAATATAAGATTATAATTACTGTCATCTTAACTATCCACAACAATCAACCACACAATATATCAAACGCTATTATACTGCTTTTAGAACCAACAATACTTGTATAATTACAATTTACCAAACACTCAGCTGTTTTTTATAATAGCTCTTTTTTCTTTCAGCACAGCTAAAAGTAATTTTTTTTAAATCTACAACACTACTAAACTGACCCTTTCTATAGTAAAATTATCCTATCCAATTAGTTCATGTTTTTAAACATTAAATATGTTGAAAATCGTATGAAAATTTATAAAATTGACAGACTTGATGCATATTCAAAATAGAGTCCTATGAATAGAATATTTTTCGTAGGCTACTGTAAAGTTCTCAAATATTTTATGTTTAGTTTATGGATTAGAATCATGATATTAGAATTATTTTCGATTTACGTATATTTTTTGTGAGAGAAAATACTGTAGCAAACTATGAACCATGATTCGAATCAAAGAACGAATCCTCCAACTAAACGGAACATTATATTTTGCTGAAGTTGGTTGTGCTTGGTGAAAACAAATAAATAAGTAATATGAGCAGGTTGTATCGTATAGTATAAAAAATTGACACGCACTTTCCTAAAAATAAATAAATAAATAAAATTGGCACACACTAATGTAATAGAAATTGGACCTTTTAAGATACCATATTAAAAATCAACCTGTTATGCGGATACTCTTAACATTTTTGAATTTATTTTACCTTTCTCATACTGTGCGCGGGTGTTTTTCCTAACGAATTATAGAACACATTAAGTTTGTGTTCATTTTACTGATTTGAGTTTTTAATTTTAAGATTTTATAGTTAAAAATTCTCATAAAATATCATATCTAACTTTTTCTGTTACAGTTAAAACTTTAAAAAAATATCACATCTCAATTCAAATTAAAATCTCTAATCCGTAAAGTAAATGATGCCTAATTGTTGGACTAAATAAACAGCAAAGATGATATTGCGTCACCCTCACATGAGCAAAGCAGAAGACAGCAATACCTAATCATCAATGATCAACGATCATATTTCCCAACTTCCTGTCCCTATCTCGTTCGTTTTCTCAATCAATAATATATGACTACTTAAAATATAATATAAAATAAAATAAAACCTCACAAAACTATAAGGGTTATTCTTTTACAACAAAACTTAGAAAAAGTTTAAACTCAAGTTATAACTTTATTCAAGTTCACGTTCTTTTAAGTTTCAACTTTATTTAACTTTACTTAACTTTATTCAAGTTACAACTTCAACTCAAGTTATAACTCAAATTCAACTCAAAAACTACACTCAAATTACACTCTAAAAGAACAATCTCATAATTATTAGAGGACTCAACAACCTTCATAAAACTGACCCCTCATCACCTTTACTTTACTCAAGTATGTGATACATCCTAAAGATATTCATCTTTAAGGAGAGAATTAATAAACTCCTTAACTGCATTTTCCAGAAACTTTTTGTTTTTTTTTTGTTTTTTTATAGATATTTTACACATTTACTCCTTGAATTTGTATGGTTTTGATAACTTACCACTTAAATTTCATAATTTAACAATTTACCTCTCAACTTGTAAAACTATTACAATATGTCATATTTTATGATGATTGTATTAAATTAACGATGAAAAAGCATGTTCGACAAAAAGTTTTAATATCTCAATTTAAATCGTAATACAAATCTATCAATTCCCTAAGTTTCAACTCTTAAATGTGACAAAAATTCCAAACAAAAGTGATAAAATATTGCAATTATTTTGTACAGGTTTCCACAATGAGATCAGACTATATGATCTAATGTTGTGCTTGCTGTTAATGATGTGAATTCCTCCTTTTGGCCGCCTGACCTTATTATTGATGATAGAGCTTATTTGCTATAATATGATGGGGTTGGTAGGTGCTATCATATTTCCCTAGCAAAGTTAGCATTGTCTAAGGGCCCATATGATGACATTGAAAATTTTTGTTGTTACTGTGCTGTTAGTCAGACGTTATTGTAACTAGAAATATGTAGGTGTTCAATAATTTTTTTTCAAAATTGCTTTGAATGCCAGAAGCAGAAATTTAAGTATTTAGTAAATTATATACAAAATTATTGTAAATATATATAATGACTAAAATAGACATACTTTAACTCACATATTTATAACTAGTTTTATTACTATTTTTATAGTCAATATTCGTAATATTTATAGACTAAAATATATAATTTTCATTTTATTAATTAAAATATCTTTAAAAATAAATTGATTTTATTCAAGGAGATAAATTATATATTTATAAAGAAATTAAATAACGTAAAGAACTAAAGGTAAATTATTTTTCAAACTTGCAACATTATAATAAAATATATTATTAAAATTTAGCATAAGATATTTATTAAATAATTTTAATTTTCAAATAAACATTTAAAATAAAATATATTCTTTAATTTGATTTGGAAGAAATAAAGTTAGTTGATTGGAATTAAGTTTTATTATTATGGTCATTTTAATAAATTTGGACAATGGCAATAGAAGTTGTTGTAGAAAACGCTTGACTTGCTTCTCAAATTTTGTTGTGGGCAGTAGTTTTTAGAAGTTGCTGAACAAAAACATAATTTACCAAATACCCTAATCACTGTAACTTCTTAAAAGAAGCTAAAAACTAAAAGGGAGAAAGAGAGAAATAGGTCAAAACTTAAGATGAATTAAAATTAATAGGTCAATAGTTTACATAAGTTAATTAATAGACCAAATTACTATTTTCGTCCATAACTTGTCTGGTTATGAACCATAACTTGACAAGTTATTCACGGTTTTTGTCCATAACTTGTCTGACTATGAACCATAACTTGATAAGTTTATCCATAACTTAGCTGGTTATGAACCATAACTTGACAAGTTATGACCTATTAATTTCTATAACTAAAAATTGGCCTATATACTTTCTTAAGGTTTTCATATTGGCTTATTTTCTACTATTTTCCAAACTAAAATCAGCCTCCAAAATAATGCTAAACGGCCCTAAATGAGGGCCTTTAAGTTATGGAAAACGTTCCTACTTGTATTTCTCCAATTTGTTTAGAGGATATTTCATCTTAATAATAAAACACGATTTCCTTAAAAAAAAAAAAAAGTGTATATCTCTTAAAAAGGGATTTTTTAAAAGAAACAAAAAAGAATCATTTTCACTAATGCTTATTTAATTTAAAAAAAAATGATTTTTAAGTTTTCACTTTTCCATTTAACTTTGAATTAATTCCATTTAACATTTCTATACGAACACATTACCTCGCAAAAGAAAATGGGCTCTTTACAGGACTTCTATGAAAACAAAGTATGGATTGACTTATATAAAAAATATAACTAATTGCAAAAAAGGCCATGCCACATCATCACATAATCTTTTGTAGTACCAAATATGTCCTTGGCAACGACCATAATACTGACTGGTTACCAATCGATAACCATTAGTATCCACCTAGATATTGGTATCCAACCGTGATACTAGTCGGTATCCACCTAGTTATTGGCCACACCACGGTGTCTCTCCGGTGCCACAAAACTTAAAAATCACAAAAAACGTCGCACAAATCAGAAACACGGATCTAATAATAAAAAGAAAAGCAAGAGGTACATCAAAGCGCGACGGTAACTTGCTCGTGAAGATCACGGATGTCCTACCAAGGACCACTGCAAAACACAGCAAACCACTGCAATTGCTCATCGCTTCTTCACATCTACGCTGTGATGGGAAGAGATCTTTACGAAGGACATTCTAATGGGAGAGAGATCTTCACGACTAGCTCGTATCCTCTCCATATCTATTGTCTGCATCGCGCCACTATGAAAGAAAATGCATTGCGTGGAGGAGGCCTGAGATCAGCTTTGCTTAGGAGGGGCGAGATTGGCATTGAAGGAACCGGCGGCTGTAGGAAGAAGGTGAGAGAGAAGGAAGGCTTCCTCAAAGCACTACCATCCTTGCGCCATTGGAGTTGTCGGCGGTGATGACACGAGGTAGGGACGAGCAGTTGTGAGAGATAGTGATGCAACGGAATGGATAGAACATAATTTTACCGACCTATCCCAGACAAAAGATGGGACATGAAATCTCAAATCTACATAAATGAAATCTCAAAAATAAAAAAAAAAAAAAAAAAAAAAAAAAAAAAAACCATAAGGGAAAAATTCCCAATTTGCAGAGAAAATGCAATTCTAGTGTTCAATTCTCAAAAGATTCAAGTCTCAGTATTACAATTGGTAATGTAAGTATTTATAGCTAACACACAAAACGATAACAAAATAACCACTAAGATAAACGACTTAATGAACATAACTAAATTAATAATAAGCTAAAGCAGAAGATAAAGAAAATATAAAAATAACTACTTGTCTACTAATAACCAAATCTCCCTGCATCAGAGAGAGAGAAAGTAGTTGCAATTGTGGTGGGAGAGATCATAAAGAACAGCTGTAAGGGAGGTGAGATAGAGAGAGTAGAGAGAGTAGAGAGAGAAAAGAAATCCCTAAGATTAGTTTGATGGTATTTTAGTATTTTTAATCTAATATTTGTTCAGAAGAATGAGTAACATAGCATAATTAGTAAGGTGATTAGTAAATTATAGCACAATTCTTTAAAACATTTAGTTTATAGCACAATTTAATATCTTAGGCTTCCAACAATATTAAAAACCTAAAAATACCCTTAAGTCATCTCTCTCCTTCCTCCTTCTAGTTAGGTCCACCATGACCGCCGGCGGCCGATTCCGACGGCTGCGGGCCGGCTCCGCCAAGCAATAAATGCTATATTCATCGTATATATCGTATTTACCAATAAATGCCAATTTATTCATAAATACTACATTTTTCTAGAAAATTTGGCAACTGATGCCAACGACTGGTAAATATCGTATTTACCGGTAAATATGGTATTTACCAAGTAAATACTATATTTACGGAAATATCCGGCGACCGGCTCCGCGATTGGTAAATACGGTATTTACTCAGAAATACTATATTTACTCGGAACTTAAGTCGCCAATGATCGGTAAATACCATGTTTACCAGTAAATATTATATTTACTCGAAACTATTATATTTATCCAAAAATCTGATCACCGATTCGGACAACTTGCAAATGTTGTATTTATCGGTAAATATCGTATTTACTCGTAAATACGATATTTACTTGAAAATTTAGCGATTTATAAATACTGTATTTATTAATAAATACAATATTAATGGTAAATTCTACTAAAATTTATCAATAAATACGATATTTATCAGCGATAATGACTGATAAATAGTGTATTTGCCCATAAATTCGGTCACCTACACCAATGACAATCGTCGGCAAAATATACACATTTCTCAAAAAAAAAAAAAAAAAAAAAAAAACCCAAAAAAAAAATAAAAAAAATTATTTCTC
>NW_010358070.1:126063-129158 GCF_000414095.1 Morus notabilis | reverse complement strand
CACCCAGGAAAAACGTCGGCAAAAAATACCCATTTTTCAAAAAAAAAAAAAAAAAAAAAAAAACCTCCAAAATAGAAATCAAGAACATCATTTCTCAGCCCAAAAAAAAATCACAAACTCAAACAGAACTAAAATAAACAAACTCCAGTAACATAAATGAAGGTTGAGTTCCAACTACAATTGTCTTTTTTTTTTTTCTCTCAAAATCACTGACAATTTACTATTTCAGAGCACCAAATAAAACAGTTCATACTAAATTTTCAGGCCAGAGATTATACTAGAGTTAATAGTTTAGCAAAAAAAATCAATAAATCCAAAAAAAAAAAAACCCATGTCCAAACAGGAGAACATATGCAATCCCATTGATAATTTTTTGCTCATCATTTTTTTTTTTTTAAAAGAGAAAAAAAAGCAGAGAGAAATTGCAAGTGTCATGACAATCTTCGTACCAATTGAACCATACTACAGTTCAACTATCTTACAATTTTTTTTTTTTTAAAGAGTATATATTGAGCATAAATTGACAATTTAAAATATAAAAAGTGCAACAGGGTAATAATTTCTTAATAACTACAAAATGCGGGTACAAAAATGTAAATTTCCCAAATAAAAAAAAACAAAAAATAGAAAATAAAATAAAATAAAAAACCTGTCGTTTTTCTGCCCACTACTAGACTACCATTGTCTGATCGGCCTGACTAAAAGACAGAGAGAAAACAAAAAGCTCTCAAATGTTAGTTGAAGCAAGCATTCCCGCCAAACAACCAACATTTATGGCTTCACGAGAAAAACAAAATCTCTTCAATCTTTTACAGAGTTGCAACACCATTAAAAAACTCACCCAGATTCACGCCCAAATACTCACCAAAAGCTTCTCCCAAACAAACTCCCTTCTCGCCAAGCTCCTCTATCTCTACGTCTCTTATGGTTACATCAAAGACGCGCTTTCCGTCTCCGAAAACATTGACAATCCAAGCACCACCAGTTGGAACCAAATTATTAGAGCACATGGAAGAAGCGAAACGCCGAAAAGATCGGTTGAATGTTTCAATCGAATGGCGGAGACAGAAGCCAAGCCCGATGGGTATACCTTTTCGTATCTTCTCAGCGCCTGCGCGAGGTCGGGGCTGTTTAGGGAAGGAGAACAGATCCACGGGAAGGTTTTGGCAAATGGGTATTGCTCCAATGTATTTGTTGGGTCGAATTTGGTTAATTTGTATGCGGTGGGCGAGGGAGGTGGCCTGGTCGAGTGTGCACGCCGAGCGTTTGATGATTTACGTGAGAAAAATGTTGTCAGTTGGAATTCCTTGCTCAAGGGGTATTTCAGGTGCGGCGATGTTGACGCTGCGCGAGAAGTTTTTGTTGAGATGCCGGAGAGGAATGTTGTGTCGTGGACAACTATGGTTGCGGGCTGTGTTAAACATGGGAGGTGTAGGCAAGCTTTGTCTTTGTTTCATTACATGAGGAAAACCCGAGTGGAGTTGGATCAGGTGGCGCTCATAGCGGCATTGTCAGCATGTGCAGACTTAGGGGATTTGAGATTGGGAAGGTGGATTCATTGGTATATTGAAGAAGTGTTGAGTGTTGAAAGCGAGTCGTTGTTGGTGTCTTTGAACAATGCGCTTATTCATATGTATGCTAGTTGTAGTGCTATTGATGAAGCACATAAAGTGTTCAAAAATATGCTGAATAGGAGTATTGTTTCATGGACAACTATCATCAATGGGCTTGCGAAACAAGGACGTGGGGAGGAAGCCCTCCGTTTTTTTCAGAGAATGTTGTGCTCGGGAGGGAGTGATGTAAGACCCGATGACATAACCTTCATTGGGGTTCTTTGTGCTTGCAGCCATGCCGGGTTAGTCAATGAGGGTAGAAATCTTTTCACGTACATGACTGAAACTTTGGGAATCACCCCAAGGATCGAGCATTACGGGTGCATGGTTGATCTCTTCAGCCGTGCCGGTTTCCTTGATGAAGCGCATAGGGTTATCGAAACTATGCCCATGAAGCCAAACGACGCTATTTGGGGCGCTCTCCTTGGTGGGTGTAGGCTTCACAAGAACAGTGAGCTCGCGTCTCAAGTTGCTCAAAAATTAATACTTCAACTCAATCCCGATCAAGCTGCAGGCTACCTTGTGTTGTTGTCAAACGTGTATGCCGCTGCGAAAAGGTGGATAGACGTTGCCTTTGTGAGACGGAAGATGGTTGAGATGGGCGTGAGAAAGCCTCGGGGCCGAAGTTGGATTCAGATCAATGGAGTTGTTCACGGTTTTGTGGCGGGTGACACAGATCATATGCATACTTCTTCAATCTACAAAATGCTTGCGGAGATTAGTACGCAGGCCCAAAGGCAAGCCGACAAACTGGACGCATCAGATGTGGTTTTATGTGTTGAGGGACATTGAGGTATTAAGAAGATTTTGCTCTTTTCCTCTTCTTACATGATATGCACCTAGATTTCTTGAATTGTACAGAGCCCCCTTCAATTGTTACTCCTTTGAGTTCATAGAGTAGAATTTACGTGATTTGAACCTTTTTGGTTTAAACTGAAAATTCTGAATATTTTTTTTCTTTAAATTATAATGGAAGGGTTCAAATCACCAAATTAGGGGAAGGGGGGAAATCCCTGATTTTAAAGGTTTAAACCACTGGTTTTTCAATTCAAACAGTCTGATTTTTTGGTCCAAAAAGTGGGGGATGGCGGGCGTTGTTCAAATTGGATTGCATGAATACGGACCTACGAACCAAACACAAACGCTGTCAAATATTACCAATCAAAATATTACCAATAGAAATTTACACTCATTCATGTCATATGAATCTACGGGGCGATGAATCCTTGTACATTCCTGCACTTTTATGAGAGCTCATCCGTTTTCTTATCCATTGGTTTAGTGAATTGAGCTGGTGGTGTTTGTTTCTTATGAGAGTGTAAATATTGCCGATTGAAATTTACACTCACTCATGTCATATGAATGTACTATAACATGAATTGCAATGGATCCTTATAGCGCCATTGCGCTTTTAGGAGAGCTCGTTCCGTTTCCTTTTCCATTGGTTCAATGCATTGAGATGGTGGTGTTTGTTTCTTTCCC
>NW_010358070.1:107138-125984 GCF_000414095.1 Morus notabilis | reverse complement strand
CTTTCCCTATAAGTTCGTCATTAAGCTTGTTTCTTTAATAATAATAATAATAAAAGTTCTTCATTAAGGGTCTTAAATTATTTCATAGACATACTTGCACAGTTTTTGAAAGGTTTAGGTGCAAAATAGAGCCAAGAATGCCATTGTAACCGTGAATAAGGAGCATTTATTTTCCCTTGTTTGCAGAACATATGCAAGTCCTGCACCGTTTATTCCTCCATATAAAACAAAGAGCTTTACGTGATTGTCATCCATAAAAAGTACAAAAAGGAATCCAATGTCTCTAGGGTTTCTTTCCATTTCTGTTTTCCTTCCATTCAAACAAGGTTTTTTTTATTATTTTTTTATTATTTTTAAGGCAATACCTTATATACACTTCTTGTTTATGCAACTATTGTAAACTAAATGTTTGACCTCAATTTAGTGTAGGTATTGCTTGCCGTAGCTGTTGTTTAAAAACTTCAGTTACAAATGCAGGTAAGGAACAAGATACCTAAACTTAAAAAAGTATTCCCATTTTACTTGCTTGTTGGGTTTTCCTTAAACATGAAGATAATTACTTATGTGGAAGGAAAGGTTTATGGTGTTATGTTTTATACCGTCAAATTATGTCATAATAACCAAGGTTTAATCAGTTTATTTTTTTTTTTTAAAGAAAACAGGTAAAAAATTATAAAGAGTAGATCCATAATTATTAAAAAGGATAAGGCATCTTATAATATATGGAAATATCTCTCATTAAGTAAATTTGACTAACAATAAACACTTATATATTTCTGTTTACAGTAACTTCTGACTAATAACAGAACAACAATAAATATTTTTAACAGCACAACAATACCAAACTAATCCTTATTCTACTCATTGTGGGGGGACTGGTGGCCTTCTCTTTACTTGTTAGTCTTTTCTTTACCTGCACGTAAGGTTAACAGAATTCACATATACTTGATTAATCTCGGGATTATTTACCCATGCCACTTTTATATGCAAATTAAGCTCAAATATTTTAGTAGTAACATAGTATTCAAATATTAACTCTCTAAAGTAATATTCTTTATTTCACTCTACTTCTTATCGTGTCAATTAAATTAGTCATTGCGTTAAATTTGAGACTTGTTTATTTTATTGATTGGAATCACATAACTTTATCTTTTAACTCAAATTAAAAACTCGAAAGTGGAAAATAAATAAAGCCCCATTCTACCTTTATGTGTAAACCAGGGTTAAAATCTTTCCACGATATTCCTTATATTTCTTTCCTCTGATTCACCTTCCTCAGTTTTTTTATGGGCCACTTAACGGCCCAACAATAAATCTTAAGGGAGAAGAAATCTCAAAAGCTGTATCAGTGTCATCTTTATACGACGATTTGGCGCGTTTTCTTTCATTTTTCATCTCCATCATCTACATTCTAAAATCTAAGAGTTTCTCTCTCCTCGGAAAACCTATCTTTCTCTCTCTAAAACCCTCTCGATTCACCCGAGGTATCCATCCATGTCTTCGAGCGAGGACCGCTCTGAGATCGCGTTCTTCGACGTCGAAACGACGGTGCCGACTCGATCCGGTCAAGGATTCGCCATTTTGGAGTTTGGAGCCATTCTGGTTTGCTGTAGGAAGCTCATCGAGCTCCAGAGCTATTCCACGCTCGTTAGACCCTCGGACCTCTCCCTCATCTCCTCTCTCTCCGTTCGCTGCAACGGCATTTCTCGCAACGCCGTCATCTCGGCCCCGACTTTCAATGACATCGCCGAACGGGTCTACGACATTCTCCATGGTTTGGTTTTCTTCTCTCTCTCTCTCTACTTTCTGTTCGGTTCATAGAATTTGAGAATTTGAAGGAAAGAAAATGAAATGTGAAAAGAAACCTCAAAAAATTGTACTTTGTGGCCCATTAAGCTGAAAATGCTCGTTGAATGTTGGTATCATTTTAAATTGAATCAAATAACAAAGAAATCTATGAAATCTGTTGAAAATGAAAGCTCAAATTGGGTGTTTACGACAAAAAGCTAGTTTGTAAGCTGGTTTATATTGAAAAATCGGTTCTTTTTTTTTTTGGGTCGGTTGTGCACAGGACGGATATGGGCAGGTCACAATATATTGAGATTTGATTGTGCTCGGATTCGAGAGGCGTTCGCAGATATTGGACGACCAGCACCGGAGCCAAAGGGTACAATTGATTCGTTGGCGTTGTTGACTGAGAGGTTTGGCCGGAGAGCCGGTGACATGAAGGTAAAATGTAATTGCTAATTTCAGCTCAAAAGTACTTTTTTGGGGCTGATTTCAATGTGTGAAAAATATTTCCTAAGGATCATGAGAACTTGTTGTGGAGAATATAAATTTATTAGGGGAAAATTTTGAATAGCTTGGTTGGTTCGACTTTTGAGTCGACCCTCCAATTGCATTTTTCAAAATAGAAGAGCCTGATGCAATGAATGATAAGCTTCTTCTCTGATGTTGGAATGCTCTTTCTAAGCATTTAGTTTCTATTAATGACTGCTTTCTCATCTTTATCTTGTTTTTGTGTTGGATTATCTTATTTATGATAACAGACATGATTGGTGGATATTATGACATGAAATTTGACATTCAACAGTGCGCAGTAGTCAAGCGTTCTGCTACATTTTTGTTTCCCTAATGGTTGATACATCCTCATTTACATATGCAGATGGCCACCCTCGCGACATATTTTGGGCTTGGAAAGCAGACACATAGGTACTCTTGCAATCCTATTTTGCGTTGGCTTTCTTGATTTTTCAATTAGTTTTGTTTGACTAATCTCGTTGTGGTGATTCTTAGGAGCTTGGATGATGTTCGAATGAATCTTGAAGTTCTCAAATACTGTGCTACAGTCTTGTTCTTGGTAAAAACTTGAGTATTCTTGAGGAGTCATGACCATCCTCATAGTTCTACTTGTTTTTGTATGTTTTAGTTTTATTACTCGATATATCATCGATCAAGTACTTGTCGATTTTGCCCCACTAACAAATTAAAATATATATTCTCAAAGCTTATTGTCTTCCAAACATTATGTAGACAAATTTTTCTCAAGTTAAATGATAGCCAAAGATCCTATCAATTTTTATGTGTACGGAATTATTAGCCTACATTATATACGTTTTACAGTGCATCTGACAATACTCAATGGAACCTTTCATCGTGAACCGTTTTGTTTACTTGACAAGTATGTTCTTGAATGATTTATTTGGTGCTGATTTTTTCTTCACGTGTTAGTCTGTTAGGGTGTATGCGAAGCTGCAAATTTAGTTTCAGTCTCTTGATTTCTCTCACCTTTTTTATTTTTGTTAATGACTTTTTTATTATTTTTGTCATTAGGTAATGTGTATGGGCTTGTTTTCATATGCCTGTGTAAGATTACTTTTGTTTCCTGCTATTCCTTTTAGCCATTCGCAGTTGAGTTCGAATGTTTATCTTCTAGGAAGTGTTTATGTATGTGTCAATGTGTGTGTGTGTGCACGAGGTGGTGTGAGTTAGGAAATTTCATACCCTGCTTAGTTATAGGGTATTTACCTTTCTCAACTGGTCCAAACCCAGTTAATGGATTAGCCTAATATAAAAGAAAGTTATTGGATTTTTCTATAACGATTTATTTATTTATTTATTTTTAATGTCTGTTTGGAAGAATAATGACAACCTCTTGAACTTCAGTATGTTGCTTCCAGCATTTCCTTCATTTTAATTGATTGTGTAATGCCAGCTATGCGCTAGGTTGCAGCTAGTCTTTAATTATTTACTTTTAATTTTTGAAACCATACCTCATATTTGTGATTTGACCAGGATGTTCTCCATCCCTATTGCCTCTGAAGTGATCCATAGACAGGCAGGTTTTATATGATCAGTTATGTGATGATTAACTATAGTATGGCATAATTACAGGAGTCGAGCCTCCCGGACATATTCACAACAAACAGTTGGGTTCCTCCAAATGCTTTAACAAGAAGTCGTAGTAATGGAAAATCATCTCCCGTGGGGGCAAGCAATTCCAATATCCCCGCATATGATAATGGCCCAGTGTCATCTTCCACGTCTCGAATAATGGTTGAGAATCACTCAATATCATGTCCATTCGCTCAAAGCAGAGGAGTAGAAGTCTCTAATCCAGTACAATCTAACTCATCACGTCCAGATCCTTTTAACATGGCCCCACTCAGCGCTGAAATTGCAATAGAATCCCATCAGTCCGATGTCAACATGGAGGAGAAATCCATTCCAGAGTCTCCAGATGTTTCTTCCACACCAGCAACAAATTTGCCTAATGGCAGTTCTGTTCCATTTCTAGTGCTTGATGAAGTTTCTATTTCTTTTATCCGTGCCTCACATGTTCCATTCTATCGTGGGAGTCTGAGGATGAAATTATTGCACAAAGATATCACTTTGCAACTTCAATGTAGTCGTCTGAAAGTGCGTTTCGGAATAAGTGCGAAGTTTGTTGATCCCGCTGGCAGACCACGGTTGAATTTTGTTGTTGACGCGCCACCAAATCTTTATAAACTTCTCGATTCATGTGATGACATCGCCCGGAAGTCATCTTTGAATTCGGGCAGTAGCTCAGAATGGAGGCCTGTTGTGACTCGAAAGAATGGCTTCTTCAGCTTCCCAACAGTCAGATTGCAGTGAGTTTTTCTTTCTCCAATCATTTTTGGCAAGCAATGTGAGAATAGAGTTCCACCCTTCTGGAAGATTTGGTTCATTAAACATTATTATTTTTTTCTTTGTTTTTACTACAGCATACCAGCTGCAGTATGTGGAAACATAGCTATATATGCGACGGAGATCTATCAAAAGGAAAATTCTGGCTCTGAGAAGAGGTTAGTTTTTAGCACATTTGATGCCTCAGAGCTTAGTACGTTGTTCACGCCTGGGACCTTTGTGGATGCATTTTTCTCCTTAGACCCATATGACTATCAGCAGCTTGCAGGCATTAAATTGGTGGCCAAAAAATTGATTATCCATTCAGATTGATGATACGAGAGACAAGATAGGTTCTCTAATTTATTTTAGTATGATTTATGGCTATGTCACATCAACTACACTACTAGACTTACATATAAAAGTTTCTCTGCTTTTCTTTCTTTAAATGTAAATTGTAACTTTAAAATTGTTGTACATCCAAAGTAGATAATTGACGATCTTTTTCGTCAGTTTCTACTTTCTATGGATTCTTAGGGTCTATTCTTCCCTCTAAGGTGTAGCTTCGAAAATGGTGTTATGTACTTATTGGAGAAGGAAGGAACGGTTCTGGAGAATTGTTATCTTATTTAAAAAATGAAATTTCTTTAACAGACTATGAAAATTACCTGTTGATATGACATTGTTTAGAAGAAAACACACACGCACTCTTTTTCTCCTGAATACCCTTATAATCGATCTTAGGTTGTGTTTTATTAAAAGACAATTACAAAATTATCTTTTAAAATGTGTCCCATAACTGTACATAATTTATTTGCTACTCTCTCTCTAATAAGAGTGAGTTTGAAAGGAAAATTTCATTACTAAATTAACAAATTAAATAAATAGTCACAAATGAGCACAAACTACAAGAGAATTTGACCACGCGTATTGATTGGATCTACTAGTGAAAATAGATGAAATACAAAGGCGAACACAAGTGTCGAGACCTAATAGAGAAAGACCCATTCAGCACGAACAAAATCGAGTGTAACTAAAACTCGTTAACAAGAATCATTATTGTTAATGGATAAAAGCAGTTGACCGGGACCAAACCTCTAATATTGGGACACAAGCAACACGACCTAAAAGCACATCTAGATGCAAACAAGCACATACATTGTCAATAACCAACTCAGACTGGTGAGACACATAAATAAAATTAGAATGTATAGGAAACCACTTCCGTTATTACAATACATAAACTTGACAAAAATAACGTCATTATTAAATTAACAAAACACTATGAAAACTACCAATAGCCTTAACCACACAAGAAGAGATGTCGGCGACAAGCCAACAATCATTGTACAGAAGCCAAAGAAACTGCATCTGATAAGAGCCGTTGTAGAAATCGTGACTGTCATTGACGAAGCTTAATGCTAAAACAACCCGAACGATGCCTTCGCTCGTCACACGAAGGAAAGTCGTCAAACCTCCATCTTTAATACCAGTCGCCCTAAGACCCCCGCCGCCCTCCCTCGAACTATATTGATGATGGGGCTAAGACCCCAGAGCAATGACGATATCAACCATCGACTACACCGGTACGAACTCAGCCACCGTCTCAAGGGTCAAGAGTATGATGACTAACAAGTGGTGGTGCCAAACTCTGGCCCTAAGAAGAGATTTCAAACCTAAAATCTTATGTCACCTCATGAGAGAAAGAAAGAGAGAGCAGAGAAAACTACTATCCTATTCTAGAGATGTTAGGACACTATTATACAAACATGAATGTATATTTATCGTTGAGCCAAGCTTGTAACTAGTTGTTGCTTCTCTTTTTTCCTAGTCAAGAAACAATAGGGACTTTCTCTGATAGTCCATGTAAAAATAGATTAGTAGTAGTCTCTTATTTTTCAACCGTCATATATGTATCAAAATCTGTCTATTTTGTAAACTTTTTCAACCAAATATAATTTTAACCAGATTACTAAAGAAACTCTCCAATAATAAAATATTAAACCGGTCCAATGTGTTTCAAAACAAGAAGAAAATACATTATATATAAAATATCCCGAGACTTTTCCAATCACTAGTGGACGTTTGGTTCACGGATTCAAAACCATGATTCATAATCATTCTCGATGTACGTGTGTTTTTTGTGAGAGAAAGTACTGTAACAAATCACGAACCATGATTCGAACCATATGACGCATCCTCGTACCAAATACCCAGTAGATATTTCGAGATTCTTTTTCTCTTTTCTCATTTTGTTTTCCACCAACGAGTAAGTATTACATCCAAGGCTTCTCCAATCATTTACAACAAAAAAGAAAAACAAAGAAACAAAAACAAAAATAATATTAGACTTCATTCATTTTATCGATTTAAGTTTTCAATTTCAGTTTTACAACAATTAAAAATTCTCACAAAAATTCACATTTAACTTTTTTATTACAGTTAAAAGCACTCACATAAAGTTACATCTCAACTTAAATTAAAAATTCAAATCAGTGAACTAAAGCAGCTTTAGGATCTGATATTTTTAATATCATGTAGTATCTCATACGCATCAATAATCAATCAATCGGCAATGGCGCACCACTAACGTTTTAAGCTTTTTATTTTTATTTTTAATTATAAATGATTTTGAACTCTAAACCCTTGATTGTTTAAAAAATTAGAGAAAATATAGGATATAACATATTTTATAGGTACTTTTGAAACAAATAGCATAATATCTCAAACAAATAGCGTAAATTATAGCATATCATTAATTTTAAATAATTTGTTTTTCAATTTTACCCTTAAGATTTTTTCCCCTCCTTTTTTCTCTTCCAATTTTCTCTCTCTCTACTCTCACGACCCCTCTCTCTCTTCCCCTTGGTGATTCTCTCTCCTTATTCCCCTTCGCACTCTCTCGACCGTAACTCTCTCTCCTCCTCCTCAACTCTCTCTCCACCGTGTCTCTCTTTCTCTCCACCGCGTCTCTCTCTCTCTCCTGTTGAAAAATTCAGATTTGGGAGGATGAAAAGAATAGAGAAAACAAAAAGAGGGTTTGAGGCGTATAGGAATACTTTCCTTTAAGGTTTTATTTGTCCTCACTTCTCAAAGTTTGCTAATGAGTTTTTAATGGTAAATTACCCCCAAGATACAACAAACCCTTGAACACAATATCCAGCAAAAAATATTGAGTTCCAGAACAATGATAAAATATGTATTTTCTGAAGTCCATCAAATAAATACAGGGATGCATCCATCCTCTTTAAGTGTTACAACCTTTCACATAAAGATACCTTTTCAATTTTAAAGGTTATCCTTTATATGCTGATGCAGTTATATCAATAGTTATTTCTATTGTTAATAAGTGCTCAGATATGTGAGAAAACATATCACAAATGGATGCAATGATTCAAGACCTTTTCAGATCACTAAAACACACGAAAACACGTTTTCCGTTAGTAATTTGCGCTGCAGCGGATGACATTCACGCTGCAGCGCTCGGGCTTCACAAAACATACCCAAGAGGCCTGTTTTGTGCACGCTGCAGCGCCCAAAGGCGTGCTGCAGCGCGCGGGCTTAGCAAAACAGACCCGAGAGGTCTGTTTTGCACAGGCTGCAACGCCCAAGAGGCGCGCTGCAGCGCGCGCTTATGCCCGCCCACTCTTCCCGAATGTGTTTTAGGCCAATTTTTGTGATATCGAAATTGAGAGATATATTACAATCTCTCTAACATCTCCTCTGTAACTCTCTCTTCACAGCGACTCTCTCTCTCTCTCCGCTAGTCCCTCTCTCCGCCGTGAGTCCTTGTCTCCTCTGTGAGTCCCTCTCTCCTTCACGACCCTCTCTACTTCGTGACTCTCTGTACTATGGTTTTCAGATCAGAGATTGCGATCTTCGATCATTATTGAGCAGATCTGGTTTAATGAGTTGCAGAGATCGAGTCGTCGCCGATCTGGTTGAACCCATCTCGTCGAACTTTGATTGCGACGATCTAGGTCAGATATCGTCCTTCGTCTCGCAAAGATTGAGTTTGAGGTCGGTGGTCCTTGATTTATGTCGCGATCCGCTCTGGTCGGAGGTCTACAGTGGCGTTGGATTTTAGAGTGGGTGTGGGATCTGGTTAAATCAGTCAAGATTAATTACTATGTGAAAAAGTTCTACCCTACTAAAAGAAACACTATATTATTTAAATGAAAATTATAATAAATAGCATTTTTACTAATACTTGAAGTAAATAATACTAAATAAATATTTATAAATAGATAATTTCTTTGGTAAATTTTATTTATTTAAATTATTTACGGTAAGATATTTTTTTTTGGCACCATCACATTTGATCAAAATGCATGTTTTGATTGAAATGTGGATTTCGATCCATTTATTTTTTATTTTTTATTTTTTACTTTTAACTCTTATGTTTTCAAATGGTGGTTATCTAAACATTTTCCTTGTAGTCAATTTTTTTTCCCAGCTGTAACCCTTGTAAATGGTTTTTACTAATTGCTCCCTCAAATCATTTCTTCTCTAATATATCCCTACTTAAAAATTATTTTCGTACAACCTTGTCAAATACTTTTTATATGTACAATTTTCAAATACTAAAAAGAAGATTGGCATATAATCTATCTTACCCACCTCACCGTTTTTTTTTTTTTTTTTTTCTAACAGTCAAACTCAAGCATGTGCAAACGAAATTGGAAGACATATCAACGCAAGCCAACAACCAAGAAAGTGCATAACAAAATTGCACATCCCCTAAAGCTTTACCGCAACTTCCGTGCGATGTTTATGGATGTGGTTGGCTAAAACCGAGTTTGAGCCCCTTTTCTTTTGATAATGACCCATGAGTTCACTTTGACTTCACTATACTTGGGCTAAATGCCGGCTTTGAGTGTCACTATTGAAATTTTATTTGCACCCCATTAATTAATTAATACCCCCAATAAATTTATTCTATCATTTATAATATTTTAAGAGGCAATATACAAATGTAAATTTTCCTAATATAACCCTTATATTGGTATACCCATGACATCAAATATCAATTTAAATTTTGTCAATCGTTTCCCTTCCTCATTTCTTTCCTGTAGTTCCACAGAGATCACACCAAACAGTTAGCTTCAAGCCTTTGACCTCTCTAAATCATTATAGCCAATACACATTACAAGCTTTTGAGCAATGCGAATTCCATTTAGCCATCATCGTTGGCTCTTATCAAGGAAAAAAAATAAAAAATAAAATAAAAAGAAGAGGAGGATACGATGTAAAACGCAACAATAAGTAATTGAATAAAAAAACATATAGAGTCTGTTTGGTTGGAGGATTCGTTCTCTGATTCGAATCATGGTTCATAGTTCGCTACAGTATTTTCTCTCACAAAAAACACACGTAAATCAAAAATGGTTCTAATCCATAAATCAAATGGGCTCATAATCTATGAATACTAGCTGCGAAATATCACACTCTTATGAATAATTCATAGAGTTGAGGCGTATAGAGTTTCTGGATTAAACTAGATATAAAATTTTTGAAAGGTGTATGAAATTAAAATTTATATAGATTTATGGGCATATTAATGAATTTTATGGCTGGTTCTATTCAAATTCTCATTTTTATTCTATACACCCCGTTCTAACTACACACCCTACATAAATTTTAAAAAATTAAATTTATTTTTTACACACCTCTATTATTCTAAAATTGTCCATAGCTACTTTGTTAGAATTATTAATTATTAACCACCATATTTCTTTTACACCCACCATTTTATTTTAATTTTTCATTTTAATATTTTCATTAATCCATCTTTAACTTGTGAAAGTATGAAACTCAAACCTCTTCAGAAGGGTTAGCATGAAATCCTGACCTCACGGATAGAAAATTCTCTTAAGTAAACAAACCTCAAAATAATAATATTCAACTATATACTTATAAAATCGAGTACTAACCTAAAAACATAGAAGTCCAAGGCTCAATACTACAAGGGTTTTAACTAAATGAAATAATACATGAGAAGAAATAAGAATAAATAGACGACAATGCATAAAGGAAACGAAAATGCAAGCCTAAACAACATATCACGAGGATAAGCATGAACATAAAGAAACCAAAAAAGAAAAAGAAAAGAAACAGAACAAATACCATCAATCCAACTTTTTAAAAAAATGAAAAAGAATATGAAATGATTAGATGGGAGAATATGAAATGATTAGCAAAGAAATATAAACATGAAACTTAAAAAATAAGAAAAAAAGAAAAATCAACACTCTTCTATACAACATTTTGGAATAGTCATTAAAAAGATGAAAATTAGAATTTTGTTAAAGTTTGTAATTGATATGATATATGGGGGTGTGTAGAGTGAAAAAAATAATCATCATTATTTTTTATAATAAAAATTAATTATGTAATTAAATATATCGTAATAGTTATGGTTTTTTATAATAAGAGATTTTAATTTTAAGGGGTGTATGAATTGAAGTATAGAATCACTCTATTTTTTTTTTTTATCAAATCTGAAATAAAATTATAGTGGGTGTATGAAAGGATTAAATTAAGTAATACGAAAATAATCTTTAATTTTAACATACATAAAAAAGACAAACTTCTTTTTGTGCATTCTTCATAACATGTCAAGTGTCAACTCCACCTTTTTTTGCTCTTTTTTTTTTTCTCTTTCCTTGTTTGTTCTTTTTTTTTCTTTTTTTTCAAAAGCTCATCAACAATAAAATTATTGCAATGTGATTTTGTTTCCCTTACTTTGTTCCTATAATTCAATTGATTTCTTTCAAATATGTCCTATTTTTATCCCACCAAAAGATTTCTGAAAGTTTTATTCCTTTTTATTTTGATTTTTCAAACTACCTTTTCTTAATTGATAGATTATATTAAAAGAGTTTTTCCAAATGTATTTTTTTTTTTTTTTTTTTTTTTTGTTGAAACAAAGTCCCTCTCAGTACACCTTGTTTCGTTCGTAAAGTATTAACTTCTTTTTTCGTTTTTTTCTATAATTTTTCTTATTCCTTTTTCTTTTTCAAGTTTTCTTTAACATCTTTAATCTATCTAATATATATTATCTTTGCAACATGTATTCACACTTTCTCCCATATGTACACATTTAAGCAAAATACGTTTATGGTTGCAATATACATTTCGATTCTTAATTTTACGTTTTTGTTTATTTATAAATTTTATGTTCGCAAATGAACTTATTAAACTTTTTTCTCAAAACTACTTTAGTTAAAATAGGTTTTCTCATATGTGCGATAACCTAAACATATTTTTTCCTGTAATAATTTTTTTGTTGTCCCCCATGATCCTCATAAATATTTTATCCTAATTATTCCCTGAATAATGTCTTTTCAGATGTATTCATGCTCAAATATTTTTCTTATACAAGCATTTCAAATACTTTTTTTTTTTTATATATACCCCGAAAATAATTTACTTTTTAATTTTCTCCTTTTTAAATGTGCTCTGTTAAACTTTTCTTCTTCTTTTTTTTTTTTTTTTTTTGAATAAACTCAACTATTAGGATGATTGTAAATAAGTAAACTAAGAGTGTGTTCATTAGCACAACTCAAATTATGATTTGAGTTATGTATGTAAGAAAAAAGTTAAATTTATGTGAGAGAAAATACTGAGTAATGTGACTACAATCATAATTTAAATTGTGCAAATAAACACACCCTAAATCTTAAAGGAGATTTTAAATTTTCATTTCAAAAAGTTATAAGAAATGCACTTACAAGGCCCGTGCTTTAACTAGTATCTATAAAAGTTCACATATTTATTGAAGCGGTATTAATTAATTAGGGTATTAATTATTTATTTCAAAGCTGCTATATTTTGATATTGCTTCTTGTTGATAGTAATATGGAATCAGTTGTAATTTCATTGTGATTTGTGCTTGGATGCGGGCTGTTTTCCACTTAAAAATAGCTGCTCGACTTTGCCTGTGTTCTGCTTGACTCTTCTTATCATTGTGGCAGTGCTGCCGTCTAATTAGAGGAAAGATAGAGATTCCAACGGGGTCGTGGCTGCCTTTCTGGAAGAAGGATTAAATTTGGGTCTTGATTTCATACTCTCTGCAGAGGTGAGTTTAATAAATAATTTTATTTTCCTTACACCTGCAAATTAGCAAGCCTTCTTTTTTTAGGTCCTTCCACTTTCGAATCCTAGCCGGTTGAGTTGCCACGTTCCGTTGCACACAAAACCAACTGCGAACACATGTTTTAGATAATTCCATTAACAAAAGGCTCTCTTAAATTTATTATGCCTTGCAGCTAGATCACAAGAAGAAATACTACAGTAAAAAAGTAAAAAAGTATTCAGAAATAATTATATTTAATTTTTTTATTACAGTAAAAAAATCTTACGTAAAATTACATCTTAATTTAAATTAAAATTTCGAACATGTCCTGTAAATTTGGGTTTGGATTGGCTGTTGGGGAGTAGATTGGAAGAGGAGGACCAAATGGTGTTCTTTTTTTTGTCTTTATTCCGTGTGTCGCCGGCGATAAAGCGAGTTCTTCTGCATTGGTTTTTCCTGTGTTGAGTAGATTCTCAGTTTGTACTTTTGTAATATGAGCAACCTTATTTCTGGGCAGCATTTATAGCTGCCACTCTTCTAGTTTTACCATTGATGGATTTTGCCTATACAATTACAGAATGTTATTTTAGAATAATGCAATTGGATTCTTTGGCGCCATATTCACCTTCAATTAGAACATGTATTTCTTATGAAGATTATGAACTTTACAATGCTACTCTGACAAAATATGATATGAAATTTATATATATATATCATATTATACATATTATTAAAGGAGGCACCTGAATTACTGAATTACTACTGTTTTTTAAACAGTGCACGATCATCTTTCTCCTTACTATTTTCAAAAATACCGTTCGTCCCCTACCATTTATTTTTACTGTTTTGTCCTCAGTTTTATTTTGATTTTGTATTTTCCTTCTAGGCATTTTGGCCATTTGGTGCGGTCCTCTTTTCTTTACCGTTCTTGAGAAGCTTCTCCTACTTCTTTCGTTGAAGCTTCTACGCCTCAATCTCTTACTTTTTGTTCTTTCTTTCACTGAAGCTTATTTTCTTCGTTTGTTCTCCACATTTTTTTTCTCCCTTTTTCTTCTCTATGTCTGCATCTATTCTATTCTTTTTCTTCCTCTTCATTTTCATTATGGGCTCTTCTGCTTTATTGCCTTTTGGCTCTAATTTTGTCCCGATTTTTGTTTCACTTCGGCTTTCTTTAGTTTCTTATGTGATAAATGGGTTTAGGTTATAGGTTATGTTTTGATGAAGTTCCTATGTTTTCTTCTCTCTGAAAATTTTTGTTGGTTTTCCCTTTTGGGTATTTTTTGCTTTTTAGAGTTTTTTTTCCTAAAAAAGATTTTTTTCCTAAGATTATTTGGGGCTTTCTTTGGGTTTGTTATGTGATATATGGATTAATCTTATGTGTTATGTTTCACTGAAGTTCCTAGGTTTTCTTCCCTCAGGAAATTTTATCCAATTTTTTTTTGCCGTCTCGGTATTCTTTGCAAGGGTTTTCCTCTTCGAATGTCCTTTTTTTTTTTTGTTTTTGGTTTATTTTTGTTCTTTCTTCCGCCGATTTGCAAATTTGTTCTATGATTCCTTTTTTCCCTTCCAATTTTTCCCTCTTAATTTAAGGTTTCGTTCTTTCTTCCAAAAGTAGATATTTTTTTAGGTTTTTATAATAATATTTTTTTCCTCTAACGTTTTTTCTTCTTCCTCTTCGTCTATTTTGGTTCTTCTATCATTTGGATGTTTTATTCGTAATGGTCTTTCAGATAAATTTTTCCTTATTTCTTAATTATTTTTGCCTTTTTGGCTTTTTTTCTTCTGGTCTTATTTTTTATTTATGCATTGTTAAATTTCTTACGCTTGGATGTTTTGAGTTTTAAAAAGCTTGCTTTTTTCGTTTTATCCTTTTCTCCTTTGTCTATTTCGATTGTTTTCTCATCTGTACTCTGTTCATTTATTTTTTTCTTGGGAGATTTGATGTTGTGTTGTCATTTTCCTTATTTGATTGTGTATGTGTTTTTCCTTACCATGTAATTTTGTATGAGGGATGTTCAGTTTTTTACTGTCCGCTGATTATTGGTTTTGTTTTCCGGTGGTTATTATGCTATGTAACACCTGTTTTTCACTAATTATTACGTGTTTTAATCTTTGTTTGCAGGTTCTGTTATTGGGGAATGTTTAAACATTTGTTTTTAGCATCCCGTAATTCTTTCTAATGGATTTGTCTTTTTGTCACTGTCTGCATGTTATTTGCTCCGTTTTTTAGCAATTTTCATGCAGTGTAACACCTATTTTTAACTAATTATTACATGTATTCATCTATGTTTGCAAGATTTTCCATCGGGAAGTGCTCAAAAGTTTTTACTATTTGTATAAATATATTGTCTTCACCTTTATGCTTACCGTCTTTCGCTTTATTTCTATTTTCATTCTCATACTATTACAGTCTATCTTCTCTGCTTTCTCTCTTTTCTTTAGGTTTGAATAGTGCGTCTTTTTTTGGGTTGTCTCTGTTTTAGAGTTTTTTTACTTATCCTGCATCAATTCTGTCCACTTTCGTTATTCGTCTGAAGTTCTTCTTTCTTACTTCTTCCACGTTATTTTTAAATGCTTTAAAAATTGTATGCATTATATTACTATGATTTCTTATGTGTATATATTGAGCTGTTAATATATATGCTCATTGTTTTATGTTGTTATGATTGCGTTTGTATTGTGTTTGTTAATATTATTTATAACATATTGTTTAGTGTTTATAGTATATAAGTTATTGTTATTTGAGTAAAAATTAGGTTCCTATTCTATTTGTTATTTTAATCAGTATGTATATTTTTGTTTACAGAGATAGACACATAAATAAATACGTATATATTTGTTACAAGTTGACAGCCACTTATAAACAAACCTTTTACTATGTATCATGTTTTGTAAAAACTTTTAAATATCTTTTCCATACATTTTTTTCATTTAAATTAAAAATTAATTAAATTATTAAATATATGTGTAACTGTACGGATAATCTACTAGTTAATACTAGTTAAGGGGGAAAAGGATGAGCAAGAGGAGGCTAGGAGCACCTTAGAAGTGAATGATTGGGCGGACGAGGCGACGGTGGATGTTGCCGGAGTTGGGCATGGAAGAGGCTGCGGTGACCAAGGAGATGAGAAGGAAGACGATAGTTAAAAAGAATTAAAAGAAAGAAGAAGAAGAATAAACGTTTTTAAGTTAACGTTGTGGGTAATTTTGCCCGTGTTTCAACAACTCAAACCTAATAATTTAATTTAAACCATAATTTTGAATTCAAATTGATGTTTAATAGAGAATTAAATGAGAGCAATTCAAACTATTAACAATGGTTCAAACCGTTGATTTTAAAATTTACCTTCTGTCTAAATTCTAATAATTAGACTTGTTTTCTGCGGTTAAAACAATTTTGATCTTACTTTTTTGGAAAATTGGCATGGATGATTCCTAATCTCTTTAGTAGGTGATAGTTTGGTTTTTATTTTTTTAATTTTGGCAAAACGATCCCTAAACTCTCAAAACATTGGCAATTAAATCTTTTTTGTCAAAATCCATTAAGTTTTTATCAGACCCTTTGTTTGTCACGCCCCAAAACAAAGGTTTGTGACGTAGAGGTTTGTGTAGAAATTTAAACTTGATTAAGAGAGTAATTAAGAATAAATTGCACGAATGGTCTCCAAACTCTTTAAAAGGTGACAGTTTGGTCCCTAATTTTTTTTTTGACGAAACGAACCCCAAACCATTTAAAAAAGTGTAATGTAGTCATTTACGTCAAATGTCGTCCAAAAAATAATGACACAGTGCACATGAGATATCACATGGCCCATATTTTGACCGGAAAGACGAAAATGTCCTTAATTACTATTTTTCGCCCCAAGCTTTGACCAAAACATCCTCCCCCGCCGCGGCTTCCTCGAACGGCGACCGCCATTGCTTCCACTAGCAAACCCGGCTGTAACCAGCAAGTCCTTCCACGGTCGCTTCGCCGGTGTCGGCGTCGCCTTCCGGTCCTTCAACCTCCTGTGGAAAAACCACATCTACAATTGCCGATCGAAAAGCCCAAATTTCACTGATAACTCCGCTCTCAACGACTCTAATGAGTAGGCCTCCTCTGTAACCGAATTCAAGCTCGCATTTACATCTCCTTCCACTTCCCTATGGCATCTCATGAGATCGGAGTACTTGCCCAGTTGAACAAACCCATTACAGATCGAATTAAAGCTATCAAACTTAAAAACTTTGTCAAATGAAATTGGTTCCAAATTTTACATACCCTGATACCCAGTAAGCCCATAGTCAATCTAAGATTTCCATAAAACACGAAAATCTGCATGACCTAAAAGAAAACCTGTGAAGAAGAATAAAATTTATGAAAAATTATGAAGAAACAGGATTTTTGATTTTTGAAGGATTGATTTTGAATTTCTTACCTCGAATATATCGTCAAATGGTTTGAAGGAAGAGATGTCTATGCAAACACAGAAGGTGCCAGAAGGCCACGCATGTGATAGTCATCCAAACGTATTCATGAAAAAGATTTAAAATAACACATTAACATGAAAGATAATCTCAAATGGTGGGCTCAATTGCTTATACTATTAGATGATGAAATCTCTGCTCTTCGAGCTGACGCTGAACGTGATGATGAGGATGATCGCCGGCAAGAGAAAAGGAGATAGCAGAGAGAGAAAGAGAGAGAAAGAGAGAAGGAGAGCTAGGCTTGATCACATGCGTTGATGATTAATTCTGTTAAAAATATAATGAAATTTGACGATTTTAAATAATTTGAGATTCGTTTGGTTAAAAAAAATTAGGGATTAAACTGTCACATTTTAAAGAGTTTGGAGACCATTCAAGCAATTTACCCAATAATTAATCATAGGATAATACCAAAATCAATTTCAGGGATGAAATATTTAAGAATTTCTAAACAAATCCCACGATTTAAAAGAAATTAGATTTTCTGAAAAGTGAGGTGGATTTTATAATACCATGATAAAACAAGTTTAAAACTAAGCATCTAGCATCATATTAGGTTTTTCCACAGGAAAATCCATATTGTAGCATACATAAACAATATATAAGTAAATATAGACATCAACCACAATCCGAGAATATTTAAGGTTACAAACTATAATTTATACACACCTTAGAAGTATGCAGCAAGGAAGGAAGTAAATTACAACTTCTTCACTTCTTGAGTTCGACTAATGTCACTTGTAGTCACAATATACTCGGCACTACTTCAAGCGTTGCCTGAGAGGGATTTAAATATTGAAACAGAATAAACAGTGAGTGAAAGACCTACTAGAATATAATTTCATAAAAACTTCATCAATAAACAAAGTGCATGGTCCAAATATATGTATCATCCGGAACCAAACATCCTTAAATGAAAAGAATAGTCTATAATTTAAAGTTTCATGTTCTAGTAAGCAATTTATAAGTTTATAACGAATCACTTACCTTATCACAAATCCATGATATTAGATTGCAGTGAGTTTACTAGATTATTAGTGTGCCTAATCTGGATTATTAATTGAGTTTAATTAATAAATGTTTCTGACACGTGTGAGTTTAAATAATTCTAAGGTATTTAAATTATTCTCAGTAATTTATTTTAACCCAGAAGTGTGTATGGACGCATTTCTGGACTGTTCTTTTAAAATATTATACACATGCACTTTTCCTTTCCTTTTTCCTTTTCTTTTCTTTTTCCTTTTCCTTTTCTTTTCTTTTTCTCTTCCTTTCCCGTACGTCTCTCTCCTTCACCCTCTCTCTCTCTCACTCTCCCGTGCTCTCTCTCTCTCTCTCTCTCTTATTTTTGTCCCAAATCAAACGGATCCTGAACCAAGCAAAGATTTAAAGAAGTTTTCAACGTCAAGAGAAGGATTCGAGGTAAGATTACTGAAAGAACCTCTCTTGAATCTTACGTTTTCGGATTTCAAAATCCATTTTTGGTTCAAACCGAATTTTGATGGTTTTTGAGTAAAACTAGAGTAGAAATTGGAGATCTTGGGTTCTTTGGACTTGTTTTAGGACCTAGAACCCAGATCTAGTGGTTTCCATTTGAAAAATCTCTATTTGGGACTGGATTTGCAGGTTTTGGATTGATTTCCGCGAGCTTCTCTCGC
>NW_010358070.1:84636-106583 GCF_000414095.1 Morus notabilis | reverse complement strand
GGTCGTATTAACGATTTCAAAATGTTAATGAATGATTTCTTAAGCAAAAAGATATTGTGAACTGGTAATAGAGTCTATTGCTGTAAGCCTAGATAGGATGCGGATAGTGCATCCTCGGGGGCACGAAACTCGGTCCGGGTAGGCGAGGCACTTGGTTAGGTAAGTAATTTGTACTAATTACTTGCTGAAGCCTGTAAAACAGTTATTTACAGTTACTTTTCCTTTGAGAAAAAGGATGTGAGGTTCCGGCTGTTCTGTCGGGACTGAATGTCTTATTTTATTTACTTATTTATTTATGTATTCGCTCGCACATTTATTGTAATGTTATTCCAAATTATATCATACTGGGCCTTTCACTCACGTTTTATGTTTTAAATGTATTAAACCCCTCCCAGGAGATTCTAAGAGTGGTGCACAGTAGCTGGATATTTGCTACGGAGTAGCTGAGTTGTGCTGCTGTTGGAATCAAGTGAGGATCGTGGACATCCTCTTGGACAAATGTAAGGAATTTGAGAAATTCTGTAAACTTATATAATATTTGGATTTACTAGACTGTGGTTGATGTCTGTTGTAATGATTATTTACATGAACATGTATGTACGATATTGTATGTCCTGTGGGGTGGAGCCCTGTGTGTCAGAGGCTCCGGGATTCTGTAGTAATGAAATTATATTTTAATGCAGTCAAGTGTGGGGCCCGGTCTGGGAATCTGCTTTATTAATCCCTAATCGAGCTCCACGTCACCCACCCTGTTTGGGGGGCGTGGCAAAAACATTCATCGAAAAAATGGTCCCTGAGCGTTAGCCGCCCGTCGCCGGTGCCAACCATAATCTATCTTTTATACATAAATATACTATAATCTTTCTATTTTTAAAAAATATACTATAATTTATTATTTTTAAAAAAAATAGAGGTTTAAGGGGAAGAAGAGAGGTGGAAAATGAGGTTTAAGGGTATTTTTTGATTTTTAATAATATTGGATACTTAGAATATTAAATTATGTTGTAAGCTTCTATTTTAAAAAAATATGCTATAATTTACTAAACATCATACCAAATATTCTATTTCTCCCTTTAAATTATGCTTGCAATTATTGATATTTCAAAATTTTCAAAATTATTTTTCCATAAAATTTTCTTATAACCTTTATAACCGCAAAATCTTTAACAATGAGTGATAAAAAAGGAAGCAACCCAACTATATATATATATATATATATATATATATATTCTTTTTTTTTTTTTTGCTTAATGATGACAAGTATGGTTTTAGTTTAACAAATCTTACACCAAATTCACATTACACATTGCATACGTGGAATGAAAACAAATAGCAAGGTTTAATAGGAGGATTTAAACTACGGTGATTTGAATATTTGGGTTTGAAGTATGTGGGTTTTTGATTTGTGGGATTTGAATTTAGGGTTTAAACCATAAATTTTTGAATTTGAACCAAGTGTGGTTTGAATTTGGAGTTTAAACCGATCAAAACTAAGTGGACGGGTGGTTTTATTTTTTGGGGTTGAGCATGATCAAAATATCATATTAAGATTCAAATCCTGAATTTTTTCTTTTTATGGAGATTCTCTGGTACGCCTGGCTTATCGATATACCATGTTTTTTAAAACATTAGATCTACGTATTTTTTAACTTTTATGTGATTTTATACAGATCATACATGCATAAAACTTGCTTACCGGTATGGTAGCGTACTAGAAAAAGTCATTTTTAAAAAACTAAACACTGATTTTGTTGGATTGATTCAAATAACCTCTTTTTTTTCAAATAAAAATTAATTTAAACCTAAACTATGATTCAAACATTGAAAATTCTCATGCTAAACAAACCCTGAATGTCCTTGACAATGTGCTGTGCTATTCAAATTTTGCGTTGTGCCACTCAAAATTTCTGCCTTTAGTTCTCTCATCTTGCTTCTAAAATTGTTTGATTTTCAAATTTGTAAATTTTGATGAATAAGAAAGAAAAAAGTGTATCGAGATTTCTAAGATTTACATATCATTATCTAGGTTCAAGCTTAAAATAATTATATATGATAAAAACCAACGTAAAATAGCATAAAAATAAAAATTAATATTATTCATGAAATATTTTTTTGTGTGCTATAAACCATAATTACACCGCCACATGAATGGTAACACTAACACTAACCTTTCGTCTCACATTATAATTTGGGCGGCGGGTGCTACTATTATTTTGTTAAATAAAAGTTACATTTTACTATTAAAAAAATTAGAAAAGTGAACATTTAAATAGCACTTGGGAAAGAAAGATGGAAATGGTTGGTTAAAGTTTGGTCAATAAATAAATATCCAAAGCAATGGTGATTGTGCGCCTAATCTCAAAGCGTCCAATTCCTTTGTCCACCTGGCATGCCACGTTTGGTGCCTATATATCTTTTTCTATCCACACTGATTTTTTATTTTCTCCTTTCTCTTTTTCGTGTTCTTCTTTTTTGGTTTTTAACACTTTTGTCCTTCAAACTTTTCATATTTTAACAATTTGACCCCCAAGATTATAATTTTAGTACTCTATTTTCTTAATTTGAAAATTATTCCCACGTACCCTATTTTAAAGAATGAAAAAATCAACTACCGCCTACAATGAGGAAGTAAAAACGCACATTTTAAACTCTAATACAAATCACATAAATTTCTAAATCAAAAGTAAAAAAATAAAAAACATGCAACGACAGAGCAATAAAGACATATAACGCGTCAAAATTATAAATTATAATGGAAGCTTTCCAAATCCATAAAATTTAAGGGGCAAAAATATAATTTTTTTAAAAAAATTATATGGACCCCGTTCATTTCGCCGATTCGAGTTTAGAATTCGAATTTTGTTACAGTAAAAAACTCTCAAAAATAGTCACATTTAATTTTTTTACTACAGTAAGAAATTTTCACATAAAATCACATCTCAACTCGAATTACAAACTCGAATCAACAAAATGAACGGACCATGTTTTGTTCGTTTTGTAGCGAAATGGGCAATTTGGATCACATTTCATTGCCCTTTATTTGAAGAGATATTGAAGTGACGTGGCCTCTTCACCATCAGTACCAAAATATCCAACACCACCCCCTCCCTGGTTGCGCTTTTTCTCTCGCACTTTTTCTCTTTCTCTCTCCTAACCCACTTGCCACGCCCTCACTTTCTCTAACCTACGCTGCACGTACACTACGCCTACCTGGAGACAAAGTTTGAAGAACCCAGTATCACTGCTCTATACGTGACTCTATTGCTATCTTACACCCCTCGGTCCATCCGGCGCACGTTAGCGAGCGTCGGCATCACCATTTATTTTACTCGGAAAATTTAAAAAGAGAAAAAAGAAAAGAAAAAGAAATTGCTTTATCTGTTTAGGTTTAGCATTTCTGAGTTGTTTCCAATTTTCTTTTCTTTTTTTTTTTTTGTTGCATAGAAGGGAAAAAAAAAGGAAAACAAGCCGAAGTTGGATATACACGGATGGTTTCTGCGTCTCGAAACCGGTTCCTGCTCTGCTAACGTGCGCCGCTCGCCGGTGATCCAATCCCGGTCGTTGATTTAGCCGACTTGACGACTCGATCGACGACTGACGACTTGATTTTTTTCGTTCTGCCATTTCAGGATTGTTTTTCTTATGGATGGGTATAAGGTGCGCCGGGGGTGCGTAGGTTAAGTGAGGAGGGAGTTTTACGAGTGTTGGAGATAGTCAATCGCAAGGGATATATATTTGCGTGTGAATTGGGAGGGATGGATTTTGGTCCATCAATGGAGTTTCTGGCTTCGTGCTTAGAGGACGAAACCCTAGTTGTGAACAGGATCGAAGAGAGGAAATTTTACATGGAAGTTCTATAGTATATGCCGTCTTTTTCATGTGAAGTTTGAGCTTTTGGCGTGGGACCGTGGATTAGTAAGTTTACCGGTTTTGCTATGGAGCGTAAGGAGCTGAATTTGAACAAAGACTGCGACGGCGGCGATGGCTGCGGCGGCGGAGGCGGCGGCGGTGGCCGTGGCGATGGCTTCATCGACAGGAGCAAAGTGCGGATATTGCTTTGCGATAACGATGCGGATAGTTCGAAAGAGATTGTCACGCTTCTTTTGAAATGTTCCTATCAAGGTACATATTAGTGATATTCTTAGTTTAAAATTTCCTTCTTCGGCGAGTTTTTGTTGTATTTCTGTGTTAAAATTAATTTGTTTTTGCGTATCTTGAAAATTTTAGTGTAATTGTGTACTTTGGAGTACGGTAAAGTTTATCCTTATTTGGCTGTTAAGTGTTTAGAAAGTTAAATTGAATTCTGGATAACGAAGGGAAAAAAGAAGAAAAAGTTCTTCATTTCGCATTCTTCTATTACTTTTTTTTTTTAAAAGACAAGCTTTTTACTTGTTTGATTGCAATTACTATATATATATATATATAGACACACACACACACACACACACATTTGGATAGTTGCAATTTTTTATGCTGATTACTAGCTGTTACCGATATTTCATGATAATAGTGGATAATTTCCCAATACGAATGCTTGTTTGTTGTTTCTTTCCTTTGGTAAATCTTTCCTGGTTGGATTGTTAGTTCTGTATATCCATTTTGATGAGTAGTTCTATCTGGTTATTTGCTAACTAAGTGGGAAAATTGTTAGATTGCGTTGGTGAATTAAGTTTACAATTTCTATTAATCCTGTCGCTGATGGTTCTCTTAATTTCTTTGCTCTACAGTGATTTGTGTGAGATCTGCTAGGCAGGTGATTGATGCACTGAATGCAGAGGGACCTGATATAGATATCATACTTGCTGATCTTGACCTTCCACTGGCGAAAGGCATGAAAATGCTGAAGTACATCACCAGGGACAAAGATTTGCGACGCATTCCTGTGATAAGTAAGATTTCTTGTTCTTCTGTTGTAATTGCCTCATATTTTCCATATGTTGAAATTTATCTCATGGAGGTGTAGCATGCATGAATCCTCATTATAGAACTTTTTTTGCTTCATTAGTGATGTCGGCACAAGATGAGATCTCTATTGTTGTTAAGTGCTTGAGGCTTGGAGCTGCAGACTATCTTGTAAAGCCTTTGCGAACTAATGAACTTTTGAACTTGTGGACACACATGTGGAGGCGAAGGCGCATGGTCTGTTCACATAATTTAATGCCTTTCGTTTCACCTTTTTTTTGTGCTGCAATTTTTGGTTACCTCTTTTAGCCATAATCTCTCTTCTTCCCCTTCCCCAGCTTTATAGAATTTGAGCTGATTGCATAGATACAATGCTGATGCCGGGAACAAACAAAGTATAGTGATCCTTTGAAATATACGATGTTTTTAAACCGATACTTCCTAATATGGGTTTTCTTCTGACTCATGTTCTAGTTAACTCAGAGAAGCAAATATCAGTAGTGCTTGGTCTATCTAACATGAAGCTCAAGGTGGCCCCTATTGATTCCAAGGGCCATCTTTCCACGTGGGACATGACTTTTCTAAAGGCCTTCTCTGAGAAACATTCATGGATCGTTTGGTTCACTCATTTAAGTCGGTGATTTTGATTTTGAATTCAAATTTTGTGAGAAAACCGTTGGCGGAACATTTTTTATTCAAATTTTTTGCGAGAGAAAAGTACTGTAGTAGAATTTGAATCATGATTTCAAACTTGTGAACCAAACGGGCCCTTGGGGGGGAGGGGGGGAGACAGCTTTAGTGGTAGCCAGATTATCTTTTCACGTCAGTTTTAATATGCTTTTGTGTCTTTGGCAGCTTGGACTAGCAGAGAAGAACATCTTGAACTATGAGTTTGATCTGGTAGTGTCAGACCCTAGTGATGCTAATACAAATAGTACTACCTTGTTCTCGGATGACACGGATGACAAGTCACGCAAGGCCACCAATCAAGAGGCTGGAATGTCAGTTCACCAGGAAGATGAGGAAGTGAGTGTACAAGCAAGATGAAATCCTAACTCATATATATAGTCTCAAACTTTGATCATTAGATTTTGATGAAAATTATAATGATTGCACTGATTTTTGGACATTTAATATGAACCATTTCATTCAGAATATGAAAAAATTATTTGATGTGTTTTAAGCTTTCTGGGTCTTGATGTGTTTTAAGCTTTCTGGGTCTTGATGTTTCTTATGGGTAACGTTTTTGGGAAGTTTTCAAGCTCAGCATTGTGATGCATGGAAAAATATCCAAGTAGACATGTGTGTGTGTGTGTGTGTGTGTGTGTGTGTGTGTATTTTTTTTTTCCTTTTCTTGTATGCTTACGCATCTTTAGCTTGCATTCTTATCTAGCATTTGAGACGTCAGCTCTATACTTTATTAGACTATCAGCAGCTGTTGCTCCCCATCTGTAAATAATAACCTGTTCCAAATGTTCTTTATGCCAGTTTTATAACTATCTAACAAACACATTGTATGGTAGATTGAGATTTAGTCGTTGGACATAAGAAAGTACTTAATACTGATCATTTATAGCACTTCATAATCAACTGCAGGAGATTACGTCTGTGTGTGTGTGTGTGTTTTTTTTAGTAGTTTAACATTCTCATTTTATATTATTTTTTATATCTCTGAATTTTCAAAAGAGTATGTTTGTGTTTGTTTTTTTTTTTTTTTTTTTTTTTTTTTTTTTTTTTTGCCTCTGTGTGTTTTTGGTCATGAGAAAACTAATCATGTGAGCCATTTCATCGTAGGACAATCAGAGGTTTAATTTATCTTTCCCACTCCTCCTTGTGATGTTGCATCTTTTAAGAAAATTATCAATCATCAATATTCATTTTGTCTATACGTTTATATGTCTTTTGGTCCTAGTCTGCTGCTGCTACTGCTGTTACTGCTGTAGAGCCTCGTAATAATTTAGTGGAACGCCGGTTTGATATGCAAGGAAATAGCAACCATCAAACAGGTCAGCCAACCATCACCCTGTTGCTGTTTTTGCCAATGTTTATACGTCTTTTAACCATTAAATTTCACTGTATTTGAATGACGTGAGTTGTGACTTATCAGTCTTGGTATGAATAGCATATGTGAAACAATTTTCAACTACAAGGTATATAAATTCAGCAAATAAATAAATAAATAAATAATAAAACCCACTAGGCATATAAGGTGTCAAGGGTCATTTCTAATATACAGTTGGTTCTGTACTTTTCTTGAAGCTGTAGGGTTATATGCAGTTTCCATTGTTTTCCATTTTTGCTTCATAGTAGAGAATTTGAATTATATAGCTTATGTGTGACGTGGATTCACAAAATTTATCATGATTTACACGATGGCTATACATAAAAGTTTAATCATCAAGTCAATGTGATTATTTATCAGGAATGCAATAATCATTTATAATCAATGTGATTTTTCGTTAAAAAATAACTCAATACTGTAAAGGTGAAGAATTTGGGATTAACGTCATTTTCCTTTCGTAGTATCACAAGCTTTGAATATCAGAAATTGGTTTCACCTCATGATATCAAGAATACGATAGACCATTTGGGTTTACTGATTTTAGTTTAGCTCAATGTCTTCGAGGAAGCATTATAAATACTAAATTCTTTTGTTTTATGCGCTTGACTCAGGAAATCTTCTATATATGTGTTTGTGTTGCTTTTGTACATCTATACGTCCATCTATGTACTCATACATGTATCCCATACATTTCATTATTGACAAATCACCCTGCAGGTCAATTTTCATCTGGCCCAAGGAAGAGTGAACTAAAGATTGGCGAGTCATCTGCTTTTTTTACCTACGTCAAATCGAGCATCATAAAAAACAACTCCCAAGCAGTTTCCCATGTCGAAGCTAATGCTGCTCAACATTTAAGACTTGAGGAGAAACGCCAAGCATTTGGAAACCCAGTGGTTGAAGATACCCAAGTACATGAAAATGGAGAGGTATGGGAAAGCTATTCACAAGGAGATGATTTGCCAAGCAGTACTAGCATCCCCGATTCTCTTTCTATGGAGAGGTCTTGCACCCCACCTGCTCCAAGGGAACTTCCTAATGAAAATAATTTCATGAAAGACAGATTCTCGAACGCGCAAGTTCATCCAAGAAACGGAACTCAAAATGAGGATTCTGGCTTACCTGCTCAAGCTGCTTATCCATATTGTATGTCAGGGGTTGTTAATCAGGTTATGATTACATCATCAGGACAAGTGTGTCAAAAGGATCTTCTTGAGATGCAAAATCATGCTACCTCGGTAATGATGCCACAATACAATCATCTTCCACAATGTCCTCCTCATTTAACTGGTATGACTTCGTTCCCATATTACCCTGTCAGTATATGCTTACAACCGGGTCAAATGCCTACTGCTCATACATGGCAATCTTTTGGAAGTTCATCTTCCTCTGAAGTTAAATTGAATAATAAAGTTGATAGAAGGGAAGCTGCGTTGATAAAATTCAGGCAAAAAAGAAAGGAGCGCTGTTTTGATAAAAAGATAAGATATGTAAATCGAAAACGACTTGCTGAAAGGAGGCCTCGTGTTCGGGGCCAGTTTGTGAGGAAGGTTAATGGCGTAAATGTGGATCTTAATGGGCAACCAGCTTCCGCTGATTATGATGAAGATGAAGAGGATGATGAGGCGCTTGCGTCTATGGATTCCACTCCTGAAGATTGTGGGTCTGGGTACTAGTATCATGTTGTTGGTTGTTGTGGGAGGATGCTTCTAATAATAAGATGCGAGACTTCCTTCGCTGTCTTTTAACTATCTTATGGAGTTTCTGCATCTTTACCTGCTCTCCATAATGGGTTATTGGGAACTGTTGCCGCATATAAATATGGAGAAAATGCATCATTGAGTGGGGACTCTGTTCAATGTGGAATTTTGTTTCTAAGCAAGAAGGAAATCAATAACTTGGGGCATAGCAAGTTTTGGAATGACTCAATAGGTGATGCACCTGGTTGAGTTATTTATAGCAGGTGAAGTCCTTCAATGAGATCTTCCCCACGAAATGTTGTATGCCGCACTTATTGTACATGCTGGGGTTGCTATCAGTTTGTCCGAGAATCATTTTCATGTTCAATATCAAAGCAAGTACATGGGTTAGTCTTCCAGCTTTTTAATGATGAACCATTGCGATTTCGTAAATGCAGAGAATTTTATGAGAATTTTGTGTTGTATGGAAATTCCCTGAAATGAAAAATGTCGTCGAATTTAAG
The DNA here is from genome assembly GCF_000414095.1 of Morus notabilis. Taxonomy (NCBI): domain Eukaryota; kingdom Viridiplantae; phylum Streptophyta; class Magnoliopsida; order Rosales; family Moraceae; genus Morus; species Morus notabilis. The sequence continues at coordinate 97,416 of NW_010358070.1, read as the reverse complement.
CTTCTGTTTTATCTCCTTGTCTTTAGCTGTATGAAAATTGCACGCACACAGGCATGCTTGCACACGTTGGTTTATTCTATTTAGAACGGAGAAATTATGTCTTATTGGGAGGAATGCATATAGGAGTTAAGCTCATATGTCCACTTATTCATGTCTTCCTAATAAGATCATGACATATCGGCTAATTGTCATGATTTTTTAATTGACGTGATATGAAATTTTAATTGAGGTGACATGATATTATTTGAGGGACATAGAGGACACCAATAAGGGGACATACAAGTTGATTCCTGCAGTAGTTGCAGATAGTTACTTTACCTTATAGAATGCGTACGTTTAGATATGTATTCTAGGCTGGTTCTTTACACTTCTTGCACACTTTTCTGAATGGGATCTCTAGGATGGATATGAAGATAAAAGTCATGTGACCATGTTGCAATTCTTAGAATTTTGGAAACGAAGTTGGGTTGGACGTATGGTTAGACGTTTCCGCCCAATGTTAATTGAATTGTTTGTTATATGCTCAATCGATTTGATCCTCTATTGCACCTCAAAAGTTCAATTTCACCTATTTCCCTTTTTCTTGATTTCCATTTTTGTTTTCCATATTTCCCACCCTAAGCTATTTTCTCTCTATTTTTTCACGCTTTTTCCTTCACTAATTTTTATCATAAAGTCACTTTATTTTCAATAATTTATTTACGTCGGTAGCCAACTAAAGTAATTTAGGGTATTTAACTTTATATGTTTATCTTTTTTTTTTTTTTGTTTATAGATGACCTTTTAGAGCTTTTCTAGTCTCTTAAGAGAGTGAGAAATATTTTGTTGCCCATTGATCAAATATTACAAACTTCATTTAACCTAAATATTATTTAATTGAGGATACTTTATAATTATATTTATATAAACAGTATTTGTTTTAGGGTTATGTAAGTGCAATAGAGCATTATAACCAAGTAATATTACAAATTTTAAGTTACTATTAGTTTGAAAATTTTATTTTAGCATCTTCACTAGGCCAAATTTGTGGATGATGTAATAAGTAGGGTCTCTCTTGCCAAATGCCAATATAGCTCAAACAGAACCACAGAGAAAAAAGAAATAAATTGGGAACTATCTCACACTCAACTGGCATTCAGCCAAAAGAAAAAAAAAATCAGCAAAAAATGGCGAAGTACAAAATATAGACCAATCAGAGAATAGAAAAAGTCGAGACAAGGAAAAAATCATTTCCAAGGAGAAGATCACTGACTACTAACTAGTGTGTAAGCTTGAAGTAAATGATAAAAAGAATTGCAAGGACAAGAGCAGCAATTATAGAGCCAATAATCCACTTGTTCCTGCTCATCCTCCTTGACATGGCTGTCAGGACCTTCTTGCTCTTGATGATATTGTCATCTACCCCATGAAGCTGCAAAAAAATGGAGGAATCATCAATAAAGAATACGCTTTACTATCTCACTATCCAATTTACTAAATTTTAGAACGTTTCGAATGCAAATAAAACCTTCATAGAAAAAATCTATGCCAAATAACGGGTAAAGTCGTAAGTTCGGCGACCGTATAATTCGACAAATGTAACTCCTTATATGTATATATAACATCGTTTGTTTATATGTGTTAACTTCTTTCATATATCCGTGTAATACTTAATGTGACGTGTGATGGACTATATTCATGAATGTAGTACTCAATGCTAGTTAATTGTAAAGTTAAAAAAAAAATTACGTGTGCCTTACTGGTCTGGATGCCAGATTTAAGGCAATTCTCCAGATAATACGAACGCTATAAACAACACAAAAATCAAGATACTGCAAAAGAATAAGACTTTACTGTTTTGTGAGCATGAAGTAGAGATTGGCGTTGTTGGTGCAAATCATGGAGGATTGACACACCAAGTTCTTCCGTTTCCAGCATTGTTCTTCTACTCTCCTTGATTCTATCACTAGACTGATTTAATCTCTCCGTTGACATCATCAATCTATCTCTTTGATTACCAGATGCCTGTCCCAGCATTCATCATTTTCAGCTAGAAGTGTGAAAAAGATAGAAAGAAGGTTGACCACAAACAATGGCAATGGTATAGATGTCAACAAGCGAGCAACCTAGTTGAACAATGGATTTAGCGAATAGAACTAGCTTATATAGCAAAGAAAAAGGGCCGATCTCAATCTAAACCATTTTGTGTGCACCTTTTAGTACATGTACAGAAAATACCCAAGGAATTTTAAAAAAAAAAAAAAAAAAAAAAAAAAAAAAAAAAAAAAAAAATCATATTCCGATTGTTCCGCATCAAGAATTTAAGGACAATACTATATTTTGACATAGTTGAATTTGAATTAAATACGGGTGGGCCCACCATATCGGTCTTACATCCCGACTCACTTAGATGAATTTAAGGACAATACTTAACAACGTATCAGATTTTTCTCAGTGCTGACGACGGTGTTAAATTATATGAATTTAATACCACACTTATTAAACCACGAGGTGCCTTACTCCAAGTTATAAAAATATAAGATTAACAAAAAAAAAGAAAGTTATAAAAATGTAAAATAAAAAAAAAAACTATGAATTTAAGTAACTTGGCATCAGTTTCACCTCAAATGGGACCCGTTTAAAAGTCTACACTTTTCTTAAAAAAAAAAAAAAGAGGCTATTCATTGTTAGAAGTTAGAACAATCTAATTCTAATCATGAGCAGTCACAGAGTTGATATTTAACAACAAATTTGACAGATAAAGAAAAAAGAGAAAAACAGCCAACCAATGAGGACCAAAAAAGGAATCTATATATATATATATATATATATATATATATATATCATTATCAAAAGCTGGAAAATGGAAATGAGCAGAAACATCATAGCAAATTAGCAATATATAAATATGTATATGTGTATGTACATGTTATATGACTATACCGATACTCCTTCAGCCATTCCTGACTCGAACAGCTCGTCCCGGGCCGTCAGATTAGCATTTGGCAATGAGATTCGCTTGACTTCGGATTTAAAATTGTCCAAGTCGGCTTTGTATTCTCTAAGCTTCGCGAGAAGCCTCGCCTTCAAACTCGGCTGCAAACTCCTCGCTTCAAGATCCATTTTCTTAATCTGTAAATCAACCAAAATCAAGATCTTCAATCCAAACAAACAAGAAAACAGAAAAAGAAAGAAAGCAAAGATCAAATCAAAATCCATGGAAAATGTACCAAATTATCGGCATCATCTAATCCGGATTTGATCTCCGAAATCCTCTGCTTTCTCTGCTCTGCAAAACGCAATGGAAAATCCAACAATCCAATGAAGTTTTCTGTGATTTTAGGGTTAATTGAATTCCTATTTTGTTACCTCCATTGAGAGCGCTAGCTGCGGTGCATTTCCGCGAGAGATTGGCGGAAATCTCGCAGTACTGTCCCTCGTAGCCCTCGAAAACCTCGCTCATTGTTCCCGATTTTCTTCTCCGACCGACCTGAACAAATCTACAAATTGAAGAATTCGATTTCCCAGATTCGGATGATTAATGATTGTTAGAATTGATTCTTAAAAAAATTGAGAGTCTTTCTGCTAAGATCGTGAAATATTCGAGAGATTAAGGTGAATGCGTGGATCGGGATCGGACCGGCGACGGAGATTGATCGGAGGACGATCTTGGAGACGAATTTGGGGATTTTGAAGGATTTAAATGCGTAATTGGGTACGAAGCTTCGTCGATGTTTTGCTATTGTTGGTGTGCCGTAAACATAAAGATGACAAAGCCCCTGAATTTCGGTTAAATTACAGATAGATCACCCACGAGAAACACGTGCGCGTGATTTCATTTCAGTTTCTGACAAGCACGTGTCGTTTTGTTTCGCAGGTCAAAATGTCGTTTGTCTGGTCATAGGATCTCAGAAATCAGAAACGGAAAGATCAAAAAGAGCCCAAGTTTTCTTCAACAATTGTTTTGCATGTCACCTGTTCGATGAAATTACTGAATGAAAGATTGTGAATTTCGTGTTCAAATCAGAATTTCTGTTTTTCAGTTGTAGACGGGTAGGTCTTTCAGAAATCAAAAACTTAGAAAAAGCTTTATAAAGTGCAGTGCATATCAACTGTTTGATGAAATTACTGAATGAGTTATTATGTATTTGATATCCAAATCAAGATGGCATTACTTCTTATTAAGGAGCTTCACTGCTCAAAAGTTCAGGCAATTGTCGTGCCTTCCTAACTCAAATTTGTCATCCGCTTCTCGGCTGCAAGAGCTATGCACGATTGTTTCGAGGACCATTGGTGGTCTCGATGATTTGGAGTCAAGTCTGAGTGATTTCAGAGGCTCTTTGACGTCGTCGCTTGTGACCCAAGTCATCGATTCTTGCAAAACCGAAGCGCCCACTCGGAGATTGCTCAGGTTCTTCTTGTGGTCCCACAAGAACTTGAAGTGTGATTTGGAGGACAAGGATTATAACCACGCGATACGGGTGTTTGCAGGGAAGAAGGATCACACTGCACTAGAGATATTGGTTTCGGATCTTAAGAAGGGGGGCCGGGCGTTGGAGAGCCAGACATATGCTATTGTAGCCGAGACGTTAGTTAAGTTGGGGAGAGAAGATGAGGCATTGGGTATTTTCAAGAACTCGGACAAGTACAAATGCCCGCAAAATAGTTTCACAGTCACGGCCGTTGTCAACGCTCTTTGTGCCCAAGGACACGCGAAGAGAGCTGAAGGGGTTGTTGGGCACCACAAGGATAGGATTTCCGGTATGGAGCGTTGCATTTATAGGAGTCTTCTTTATGGGTGGTCCGAGCAGGAGAATGTGAAGGAAGCACGGAGAATTATCAAAGAGATGAAGTCAGCTGGGATAAATCCGGATTTGTTCTGCTACAACACATTTCTCAGGTGTCTGTGTGAAAGAAACCTTAAACGCAATCCTTCAGGTCTTGTGCCTGAGGCTTTGAATGTGATGATGGAAATGAGGTCCTACATGATCACACCGAACTCGATCAGTTACAATATATTGCTATCTTGTCTGGGAAGGGCAAGAAGAGTTAAGGAAGCTTGTCAAATTCTCGAGAGAATGAAGCAAGCGGGTTGTTCTCCAGATTGGATGAGTTATTATCTAGTTATAAGAGTTTTGTATTTGACCATGAGGTTTGGCAAAGGAAATAAGCTAGTGGATGAGATGATAGGAGAAGGGTTGGTCCCAAATTGTAAGTTCTACTATGATTTGATTGGTGTTCTTTGTGGAGTTGAGAGACCATATTATGCTCTTGAGTTATTTGAGCATATGAAGAAAAGATCATTGGGTGGTTATGGACCAGTTTACGATGTGCTCATACCAAAGCTTTGTAGAGGAGGGGACTTTGAAAAGGGTAGAGAGCTTTGGATTGAGGCCATGAATATGGGCGTTGATTTTTGCTGCTCGAGCGATGTTTTAGACCCATCAATCACCAAGGTTTTCAAGCCAACTAGGAAAGAGGAAGAGAAAATAAGCCAGGAGGAATCCACCTCATCCGAAAATAAAAACAAGAAGAAGATCAATAGCGGTACAAAGAAAGTAGGATTCACCTATGACAAAGACAATAACAAGGAGAAGAAGATTACTATGAATAAAAAGAATGTGCGAAAATCATACAAGAAAAAGAACAAGAAGAAGCTGATTGCTAGCAAGAAAAAGAATAAGTCCGGTGCGGCTTAAATTGGCAGCTTTATTTCATGAAAATGCAAATAGCAACTGCATTGCTAAATATCCAGAATTCCTTTGTCCAAACGAAATGGATTTGGCTGTTTTTTATTACTTGGTCTTGATTATATCAAATAAACCATGGTTTTGAAGATGAAGCTTTAAGAAAATACCGAACTCGAGGAGAAATGTTTGGACGAGGTATGATGTCGTTTTTTTTTTTTCTTTTTTTTTTTTAACTTTTTATTTTGTGCCGACCCTCCTCCTTTGAGATGAACTGAACACCTGTTAATATTATATATTGGTTGCTGAATCGGTGGTGTTGTTTAGCCGGCAAATGCATACAAGATCTCTGTACCACTTTTTCACCTATTGGATGAAAAGTTCAAAAGAAGCTTGCTAAATCACAATGTAAATCTCTTTTCACAATTCCCTTTTTCTTGTTATTGTGTGGACTGTTATGCTTTCATGTATCTAGTTGATAAAAATCTCAATCCTCAGACCTCATGCTCACTGAAAAAAAAAAAAAAAAAAAAAAAATCCCACATTTTGAAAGGAACTATGGTCAAAAGATAAAAACTGCACTTTTGATTTTCAATACTGGTTTCTTCAGTCAAATTTGTGTAGTGACTAGATACCTATTTATCAAATAAACATGATTTGCATAATGAATAGTGGTTGGGTTGAGTTTATGAAGCTCTCAAATGTTGGACCAGTGTTTATTGAAGTCCCAAACAAAGAGTCTGGTAAAAGGTAAATCCTGGCCTCCTAGAACTGCGTCACATAAACATGCTCCTCCTGCCCACAATTGCCGTTCCTAGCGTACTTGCTGTGACAGCTCTGAGAAACCCAATTTGTCAATCCGATTTCCCTTTACCTTCTGTCTCTTTCATTTGTTGCATCCAAATATAACTTCACACAAATAGTTGCGTTTTACATGATGTTCCCTAGGTTTTACATTGCACGTCATGCTAAAACTATCGTTTTCGTTTTACAAGTCGTGTTACAAGCCTCCTCTAATCCCCTTAAAAGTTGTGTTGCTGAAATTTTTGATGAGATTTGTAAAACAAAAGAGATAAGGGCAACATTCCTAAAAATATAGGGTGGAGCGCACCATTTTTGGGACTCTAGATCTCTCTTTTTTTTTTTCCTTTTCTTTTTTTTTTTTTTTTCCGGTGGGGTAAGGCTTGATCTTAACCTCGCAGGCACAACAAAAGACTCTTATTAATGAGAGTCTGAAACACACCATTTGTTTTGTATACAAAGAGAGATTAATGGGAAGAGCACTCCTATGAATAACTCCCGTTATTCATATGACTATGAGGTGAGTCGCGTTAGATGCTCAGTGAGATTTATTATTTTATGAGTAATGAGGTTTTATTCTCAATTAACATTTTTATAATGAGAATCAATGGAAGGTGCTGCTGCCATCAATTAATTTCAAGGACAGAGCTGAAATTTGGCACATGGCCACATGGGCATGAAGGGGTTGACATGGTTCCTGAAAAGGGATCTTGTCGGGCCCCTATACTTTCAACTCATATCAACTCACATTTGAGAACTATATACATTAGACGCGTTTGGAACTCATTTTAAAATAATTTTATTTTTTTGTATGAAAATGAAAATAAAAAAATTTTTAATCTCAGACATAAATTATTTTTAAAAATGTGTTTAGTAGTTTTATTAAGAGATTATTTTTAATATAAAAAAATTCATTAATGTCTCTCTTTATCACTCTCTGCTCGAGAGAGAAGAAAACGAAAACAAAAAATGCAAAATGATTAAAAGTCATTTTTCATTTCTCTCTCATTTTATACTAAACTAAAAAATCATTTTCGTTTCATTTTTTGTCTTTATTGCGCCAAACGCCGTTTTAAAAACGTTTTTATTTATTTTTTCTCAAAAAATGTGAAAAACAAAAACATAATTAATTTCAAACATGGCCATTGTCACTAGGGAGTGCTTTCCACACGCTTGGCCTTTCAATGGATCTATACTACTCTAATTGTAAGTACTTCTAAAGAAAATACTAAGGTCCAAAGCAATATAATAATAAAGTTTCATGATGATATTTAAGACTCGTTTAACTCATGAGTTTAAATTAGTGATTTGATTCTGTATTTAAATTTTGTGAGAGTCACTCACAGTGAGTTAATTTCTTTAAAAAAAAACTTTTTAAATTTAAATTTTTTGGGAAAGAAAACATAATAACAAAATTAAAATTATGAATACCTTGGATTATTGTTTTTATGGTTTACCAGTGTCGTATGTAGTAGGGACAATATGTTTTATACAAGTAGTAATGAGAAGGAAAAAGAAAAAGGAAAAGCCAACTTTTTTTCTCTCTTGTTTAGAGGAAGCTTCTGGCTTGGTCAGTTGCCTAATGAGAAAAAGGCTGAGATTCACGCGTCAAAGCCAGGCGTGCATGAAGTGCAAGACAGACCATAAGAGGTCCATTACAACTTTTGTCTCCATGGACTTGTATTGGAACAAATCTAAAAAACTTTCCTATCGAGAAGCTCGTGTGGAGATTGGAAGAGAAGAAGATTGTGTGCTGGAGGAGAAGAAAATATTGGCATTTTTCAAATTATTTTAAAATTAAAAAGTTTATTTTTACAACTTTAAAGCTTAATAATAGTGATAAAAAAATTAATATAGTATTTAAAATAATATTATACATTTTTTTATAATCAATCGGCAATGAAAATTCGTTAAATAGCCACTAAAGGACTAGAATACATGAAAAATCCAAAGTCATAAAAATGGATGTCATTCACACAGTTAGACAATATAAGCGCACCCTTAACCCAATAAGGGAGATGACTCCACTAATAAGTGGCACGATAACATGATTCTACCACACAGAATAAACTCAAGATGAGCCACATCCTAGTCCCAAAATGGATCCAAACCACACAATACAAACTAAGAGCGGTGGAGAAACCACCATCTAGCTGAGATAAAACGCTGGTAGATAGAGAAACCATCACTGTTATTACAACACTAACATAAATAAAAAATATAAAAACTATAAAAACTTTACAAAAATCCCAAAAAACAATCCCTCAAACGCTGAAAATATGTGAAACATGGCTGGACTGGCGCCAGAAAAAAGCACCTGAAACAACAATGGAAGTGTTGGAAATACAACGACGCATGGGTCTCATGCATCGTTGTTGACAGACGACCATTGCCACACACGCCGGTCCATCTTCCTCACCTCCCTTCCGTGACCACTAACGCATCTTATTTCTACAGTAGAAGAACGACGACTTCTTCCCCTTGAACGACTACATTCTGGTGACTACTCACACTTCTGTCGGCATGAACTCAACATCAGTGACCTCTGGATCTTCCCAAAAAATTTTAGAGGCTGGCAACCCGCCTAAAATGCTGGACCGCCGACCTCAGAATGATAAACACAAAAAAATTAGTTAAAAAACAATTTAAATTTTTTACATATGACATATTTTATTGATTAGATACCAATTAAAATACTAAAATTGGACATCAAATTTGAGTACATATTGGAGATGCTCTGATAAGGTAAATATCAAGTTATTTATGCCTCGTTCATTTCACCGATTCGAGTTTTTAGTTTTAGGTTTCTACAGTAAAAACCTCTCCGAAAATGTCACATTTAACGTTTTCTGCTACAGTGAAAAGCTCTCAGAAAATGTCACATCTCAACTTGAATTGAAAACTCAAATCCGCGAAGTGAACGGGGCCTAATATCTAAGGGCTTGTTCTTTTAGAGTTTAACTTGAGTATAATTTTTGAGTTGAATTTGAGTTATAACTTAAGTTGAACTTGTAACTTGAGTTTGTGTTTGGTTGTGTACATTTGAGTTATGGTTTGAGATAAGAATCTTTTTGAGTTTGTGTTTGAGTGAGTCAAAACTTGAATTTGTATTTATATAGTATTTTAATAAAAACTCAATGCTGATGAAAAATTTTAATAGGGTATATGGGTCGGGTTTTATTCGTTTTTTCATTATCAACGCATAAAAAAAAAGCATCTCAATCAGAATTAAAACGGAAAAATTATAGCATTTTTAAGAATAGAAAAAATACTGTTTATTAATTTGAGTTCAAGTTTCTGAACTCGAGTTGAAGGGGAAACTTGAACTTGAGTTTTAGTCCTAAACTCAAGTTTGAACTCGAGTTTAAACTCGAGTTTAAACTTAAAAGAATATGAACTCGAATAAAGTTGTAACTCGGATTGTTTTTTTTTTTTTTTGAATTTTTCATTCAAAAGAACAAGGTCTAAATTTCACGACTTTGTACGTGCCACATATAAATTTTGCTTTTATTATTATTTTTTTGTTCAATTCTAATAATTGACTAGAATTCAAATTTTCATACATGTTAAACAATTAGTACTAGGATCAGACAACTTAAAATTAAGTAATTAATTAATGAGTACGATCACATAAACAAGCATTATAATAAATAACAATCGGTGTTGATTAGCAAAATAAATAATAATAATAATAATAATAAATAAATAACAATCGGTGTTGGGAGACACCATTTCTCCCTCGTCTCTCTCGCTTCATTCTCAAGCACTACCCCATCAAAACCCACCATTTCCATGGCCGAATCCAAGCTCCGATCTTATTCCCAAACTTCCTAAACACTCTCATCACTTCCTTCATTCACTACACAAACTTCTTCGAAGCTTCCAATATCTAGAGAGAGCGAGAGAGAGAGAGAGAGATGGGCCAAGAGAGCTTCTCAGCTCAGAAGAGAACCGGAGGGATTGCTCTCCCGACGACAACGACCAACGCTTCTTCAGCCCCCAACGGCAGACGATTCGGCGCCGCCTTACCCCGCGGCCGCCAGATCCAGAAGACCTTCAACAATATCAAGATTACCATCCTCTGCGGCTTCGTCACCATCCTCGTCCTCCGCGGCACCATCGGCGTCGGAAGCCTTGGCGGGGCCGACAACGACGCCGCCAACCGCGAGATCATCGAGGAGACCAACCGGATCCTCGCCGAGATCCGCTCCGACGGCGACCCCAACGATCCCGACGACCTTGCCGAGTCCGAGATCAACCCTAACGCGACATACACGCTCGGGCCAAAGATCGCGCATTGGGATCAGGAGAGGAGAAATTGGCTCGATTCGAATCCGGAGTTTCCGAATTTTGTTAATGGTAAGCCTCGGATCTTGCTCGTTACTGGTTCGCCTCCTAAGCCTTGTGATAATCCGATTGGTGATCATTACTTGTTGAAAGCGATTAAGAACAAGATTGATTATTGTAGACTCCATGGGATTGAGATTGTGTATAACATAGCTCATTTGGATAAGGAACTTGCTGGTTATTGGGCGAAATTGCCATTGATTAGGAGGTTAATGTTGTCGCATCCGGAGGTTGAGTGGATTTGGTGGATGGATAGTGATGCTTTGTTTACTGATATGGTGTTTGAGATTCCGCTTAAGAAGTATGATAGTTATAACTTGGTGGTTCATGGGTACCCCGATTTGATGTTCGAGCAGAAATCATGGATTGCGTTGAACACGGGTAGTTTCTTGTTTAGGAATTGTCAGTGGTCTTTGGATTTGCTTGATGCTTGGGCTCCAATGGGTCCCAAGGGTCCAATTCGGGAGGAAGCGGGAAGGATTTTAACTGCGAATCTAAAGGGAAGGCCGGCGTTCGAGGCCGATGATCAGTCGGCTTTGATATACTTGTTGCTTTCGCAGAAGGACCAGTGGATGGGTAAGGGCTTTTTGGAGAATTCGTATTATTTGCACGGATATTGGGCTGGTTTGGTGGATCGGTATGAGGAGATGATAGAGAAGTATCATCCTGGACTGGGCGATGAGAGGTGGCCATTTGTGACTCATTTTGTGGGCTGCAAGCCTTGTGGGAGCTATGGAGATTACCCGGTTGAGAGGTGTTTGAGCAGCATGGAGAGGGCTTTTAATTTCGCCGATAACCAGGTGCTTCAGCTGTATGGGTTTAGGCATAGGGGCTTGTTGAGCCCCAAGATCAAGAGGATTAGGAATGAGACTGTCAATCCTCTGGAGTTTGTCGACAAGTTTGATATTCGACGGCATCCAGTGCACGAGAGCAGGGAATCACAGAGCTAGCGAGTAATTTATACGCCTTCATTATGTGAGATAATCTGTAGGTAATGTTGTAATTCATCAGCTGAAGAGGAGATTTAAGATTTGATAACAGTTCACTTCTTACGTCAGTTTTTATTTGTCCTGTTGTCTTTTTTGCTACTGCTTCTGAGAACAATAGGGTAGAATTCTTTCATAAATTTAATATCATCTTTGTATTGTGATCTGAAGTTATCCATAAAGGATTGGAAATTGTCAAAACGCATTATACTGTCCCATTGAGTTCATATTTGTATCATGTTTTAATGTGCTTATGGATCTAGTTTAACTTTTCATCGCTTTTGGAATCATCTTTGAGTTCAAGCTGGTGTACATTCTGTATAATTACGGAACTATGTGCCCCTTCGTGCGTTAATTTGATGCTGTTTTCTGTCCCTAACCCCCCTCCCAACTTCTCTCTATCATAAGGCAATAGTGAAAGATTACATGGGTGTTTTACTGTGCTGAAGGAATCAATGATAGTCTTATAAATAATTCCAAACGGGATTGAGTAACGAAGTTCCAACTTTGAATTTTTATCATTATAGTATCTGTGCAGTAATGGTGGAAAAAGTAGCAAAAATCCAATTGTATAGATCTTTGGCAGTCTCTGCTTTTGGCTGGATGTTTTTGGCCGTCATGTCAAGACCATGATTCGGGTTCCTACACCTCAAGAGAATTTTCTTTTGAAATGCTACAGATTCTATGGCCGCCCATTATTGCTACACAAACAAATGCAAAACGTCTACACCTGAAAATTGCTAGAACCGGAAATTGTAGGCTTCCAAACTTTTGCCAAGATATCTTTCCATGTCGTTTCTCTTATTGTCTGTATGGCGTCCAAAGCAAGACTCGTACAAACAAAACCAGCAAGTCAATTTTTCACTATCCGACGAAAGACAGAACTAAAAAGGAGAAAGGAATTCTAACTGGTAAAAAAAAAAAAAAAAAAAAAAAAAAAAAAGAAAAAAAAAAAAAAAAGGGGAGAGGCCCTTTGGGGA